>NW_026641871.1:0-8026 GCF_028554395.1 Pezoporus wallicus | reverse complement strand
CAGCCCATTGAACCCACCCTGGAGCACCCATGGGTGGTAACAGCCTGTCGCCCGCAACTCAACCCTATAGCACCCATGGGTGGTAACAGCCCATTGAACCCACCCTGGAGCACCCATGGGTGGTAACAGCCCGTCGCCCACAACTCAACCCTATAGCACCCATGGGTGATGGGTGAGCACCCATGGCGGCGCCGACACCCCCACCCCGGACCCTACAGCACCCATGGGTGGTAACAGCCCATTGAACCCCCCCAACCCTGGAGCACCCATGGGTGGTAACAGCCCATTGAACCCACCCAGGAGCACCCATGGGTGGTAACAGCCCATTGAACCCACCCTGGAGCACCCATGGGTGGTAACAGCCCATTGAACCCACCCTGAGCACCCATGGGTGGTAACAGCCCATTGAACCCACCCTGGAGCACCCATGGGTGGTAACAGCCCATTGAACCCACCCTGGAGCACCCATGGGTGGTAACAGCCCATTGAACCCACCCTGGAGCACCCATGGGTGGTAACAGCCCATTGAACCCACCCTGGAGCACCCATGGGTGGTAACAGCCCATTGAACCCACCCTGGAGCACCCATGGGTGGTAACAGCCCGTCACCTGCACAGGAACCCTATAGCACCCATGGGTGGTAACAGCACCCAAGGCAGGTAACAGCCCATTGAACCCCGGACCCTACAGCACCCATGGGCGGTAACAGCCCATTGAACCCCCCCTGGAGCACCCATGGGTGGTAACAGCCTGTCGCCCACAACTCAACCCTGGAGCACCCATGGGTGGTAACAGCCCATTGAACCCCCCCTGGAGCACCCATGGGTGGTAACAGCCCATTGAACCCACCCTGGAGCACCCATGGGTGGTAACAGCCCATTGAACCCACCCTGGAGCACCCATGGGTGGTAACAGGGCGTCGCCTGCAAGTCAGCCCTATAGCACCCATGGGTGGTAACAGCCCATTGAACCCACCCTGGAGCACCCATGGGTGGTAACAGCCCGTCACCCCAACCTGAACCCTATAGCACCCATGGGTGACGGGTGAGCACCCACAGCGGCGCCGACACCCCCACCCCGGACCCCACAGCACCCATGGGTGGTAACAGCCCATTGAACCCCCCCTGGAGCACCCATGGGTGGTAACAGCCCATTGAACCCACCCTGGAGCACCCATGGGTGGTAACAGCCCATTGAACCCAGGAGCACCCATGGGTGGTAACAGCCCGTCACCCCATGAACCCCCTGTAGCACCCATGGGTGGTAACAGCCCGTCACCCCAACCTGAACCCTATAGCACCCATGGGTGGTGACAGCCCGTCACCTGCACCGGAACCCTATAGCACCCATGGGTGGTAACAGCCCGTCGCCCACAACTCAACCCTATAGCACCCATGGGTGGTAACAGCCCATCGCCCCAACCTGAACCCTATAGCACCCATGGGTGGTAACAGCCCGTCGCCCACAACTCAACCCTATAGCACCCATGGGTGGTAACAGCCCATCGCCTGCACCGGAACCCTATAGCACCCATGGGTGGTAACAGCCCGTCACCCCAACCTGAACCCTATAGCACCCATGGGTGGTAACAGCCTGTCGCCCCAACCTGAACCCTATAGCACTCATGGGTGTTCAGACCCTATCATCCCCACCTGAACCCTATAGCACCCATGGGTGGTAACAGCCCGTCACCCCCACCCCGACCCCAGAGCACCCATGGGTGGTAACAGCCCATCGCTCCCACCTGAACCCCATAGCACCCATGGGTGTTCAGACCCCATCATCCCCACCCCAACCCCAGAGCACCCATGGGTGGTAACACCCCGTTGCCCCCACCTGAACCATGTAGCACCCGTGGGGGCTGTCGGCCCCGTCACCCCACCTGAACCCTATAGCACCCATGGGGGCTAGGACCCCCTCACCTCTAGCCCCCATGGCTGCTATGCCCCCATCACCCCCTTCACCCTATAGCACCCATATTCCCCTCAGATTTTATAGCACCCATGACCCCATCACCCCCCCACCCTATAGCACCCATTCCCCCCCACCCTATAGCCCCCATGGCTGTTATGCCCCCGTCACCCTCCCCTCCCTATAGCACCCATGGCTGTTATCCCCCCGTCACCCCCCCACCCTATAGCACCCATCCCCACCCTCCCACCCTATAGCACCCATTCCCCTCCCCCCGACTCTTATCTCACCCATCCTCGCCCCATAGCACCCATGGGTGCCCTAACCCCGCCCCATATGCAGGCAGCGCTCCAGCTTCCTGCCCAGCTACATCATCGACGTGCGGGAGCTGGACGAGAAGCTCCTCAACATCATCGACCTCCAGTTCCTCCATGGCTACTACGAGCCCACCCTCCTCATCCTCTACGAGCCCAACCAGACCTGGCCTGGGTGCGTTGGGTGCTGGGGGCACCCTAAGGACCCCCCCCGCTCTGGTATCCCTGTGGCGGTGATGCTGATGTGGTACCCGTTGCTATGGGGGTGATGCTGATGTGGTCCCTGTTGCTATGGGGGTGGTGGTGATGTGGTACCCGTTGCTATGGGGGTGATGGTGATGTGGTACCCGTTGCTATGGGGGTGGTGGTGATGTGGTACCCGTTGCTATGGGGGTGGTGGTGATGTGGTACCCGTTGCTATGGGGGTGGTGGTGATGTGGTACCCGTTGCTATGGGGGTGGTGGTGATGTGGTCCCCGTTGCTATGGGGGTGATGGTGATGTGGTCCCTGTTGCTATGGGGGTGGTGGTGATGTGGTACCCGTTGCTATGGGGGTGGTGGTGATGTGGTACCCGTTGCTATGGGGGTGATGGTGATGTGGTCCCTGTTGCTATGGGGGTGGTGGTGATGTGGTACCCGTTGCTATGGGGGTGATGCTGATGTGGTACCCGTTGCTATGGGGGTGATGGTGATGTGGTCCCTGTTGCTATGGGGGTGGTGGTGATGTGGTACCCGTTGCTATGGGGGTGGTGGTGATGTGGTACCCGTTGCTATGGCGGTGATGGTGATGTGGTACCCGTTGCTATGGTGTTGCTATGGGGGTGATGGTGATGTGGTACCCGTTGCTATGGGGGTGATGGCGCCGTGGTCCCCATTGCTATGGTGTTGCTATGGGGGTGATGGTGCTGTGGTCCCCGTTGCTATGGGGGTGATGGTGCTGTGGTACCTGTTGCTATGGGGGTGATGGTGCTGTGGTACCCGTTGCTATGGTGTTGCTATGGGGGTGATGGTGCTGTAGTCCCCATTGCTATGGTGTTGCTATGGGGGTGATGGTGCTGTGGTCCCCGTTGCTATGGGGGTGATGGTGCTGTGGTACCTGTTGCTATGGGGTGATGGTGCCGTGGTCCCCGTTGCTATGGGGGTGATGGTGCTGTGGTACCTGTTGCTATGGGGGTGATGGTGCTGTGGTACCTGTTGCTATGGGGATGATGGTGCCGTGGTACCCGTTGCTATGGGGGTGCTGGTGATGTGGTCCCCGTTGCTATGGGGGTGATGGTGCTGTGGTCCTTGTTGCTATGGGAGTGATGGTGCTGTGGTACCCATTGCTATGGGGGTGATGGTGCTGTGCTACCTGTTGCTATGGTGTTGCTATGGGGGTGATGGTTGTGGTCCCCGTTGCTATGGCATTGCTATGGGGGTGATGATGCTGTGGTACCCGTTGCTATGGTGTTGCTATGGTGGTGATGGTGCAGTGATGCCCCCCCTATGGTGTTGCTATGGGGGTGATGGTGCCGTGGTCCCCGTTGCTATGGGAGTGATGGTGTTGTGGTACCCGTTGCTATGGGGGTGATGGTGCTGTAGTCCCTGTTGCTATGGGGGTGATGGTGCCGTGGTCCCCATTGCTATGGGGGTGATGGTGATGTGGTACCCGTTGCTATGGTGTTGCTATGGGGGTGATGGTGCTGTGGTACCTGTTGCTATGGTGTTGCTATGGGGGTGATGGTGCTGTGGTACCTGTTGCTATGGTGTTGCTATGGGGGTGATGGTGCTGTGGTACCTGTTGCTATGGTGTTGCTATGGGGTGATGGTGCTGTGGTACCTGTTGCTATGGTGTTGCTATGGGGGTGATGGTGCTGTGGTACCCGTTGCTATGGGGGTGATGGTGCTGTGGTACCCGTTGCTATGGGGGTGATGGTGCTGTAGTCCCCGTTGCTATGGTGTTGCTATGGGGGTGATGGTGCCGTGGTACCCGTTGCTATGGGGGTGATGGTGCTGTAGTCCCCGTTGCTATGGTGTTGCTATGGGGGTGATGGTGCCGTGGTACCCGTTGCTATGGGGGTGATGGTGCTGTGGTACCCGTTGCTATGGGGGTGATGGTGCTGTAGTCCCCGTTGCTATGGTGTTGCTATGGGGGTGATGGTGCTGTGGTACCCGTTGCTATGTTGTTGCTATGGGGGTGATGGTGCTGTGGTACCCGTTGCTATGTTGTTGCTATGGGGGTGATGGTGCTGTGGTCCCCCCCTGCAGGCGCGTGGCGGTGCGGCAGGATACGTGCAGCATCGTTGCCATCTCGCTCAACATCCTGCAGCGGGTGCACCCGGTCATCTGGTCCCTCAGCAACCTGCCCTTTGACTGCACCCAGGCGCTGGCCGTGCCCAAGCCCATCGGTGAGGAGATGGGGGGGGGGGGTGATGGGGGTGGTGGTTTGGTGATGAGAATGGTGGTGGTGGTGTGATTGTGATGGTGATGGTGGTGGTGGTGTGATGCTGATGGTGATGATAATGGTGATGGTGGTGGTGTTACGGTGGTGGTGGTGGTGTGATTGTGATGGTGATGGTGGGGGTCATGGTGGTGGTGATGTTATGGTGATGATAATGGTGATGGTGGTGGTGTGGTGGTGGTGGTGGTGTGATTGTGATGGTGATGGTGGTGGTGGTGTGATGCTGATGGTGATGGTGGGGGTCATGGTGGTGGTGATGTTATGGTGATGATAATGGTGATGGTGGTGGTGTTATGGTGGTGGTGGTGGTGTGATTGTGATGGTGATGGTGGTGGTGGTGTGATGCTGATGGTGATGGTGGGGGTCATGGTGGTGGTGATGTTATGGTGATGATAATGGTGATGGTGGTGGTGTTGTGGTGGTGGTGTGATTGTGATGGTGATGGTGGTGGTGGTGTGATTGTGATGGTGATGGTGGGGGTCATGGTGGTGGTGATGTTATGGTGATGATAATGGTGATGGTGGTGGTGTGGTGGTGGTGGTGTGATTGTGATGGTGATGGTGGTGGTGGTGTGATGCTGATGGTGATGGTGGGGGTCATGGTGGTGGTGATGTTATGGTGATGATAATGGTGATGGTGGTGGTGTGGTGGTGGTGGTGGTGTGATTGTGATGGTGATGGTGGTGGTGGTGTTATGCTGATGGTGATGGTGTGATGGTGATGGTGTTATGGTGATGCTGATGCTGATGACGGCGGTGTTATGGTGATGCTGATGGTGATGGTGATGCTGATGGTGATGGTGATGCTTATGGTGATGGTGATGCTGATGACGGTGGTGTTATGGTGATGGTGATGCTGACGGCGGTGTTATTGTGATGCTGATGGTGATGGTGATAGTGTGATGGTGATGGTGATGCTGACGGCGGTGTTATGGTGATGCTGATGGTGATGCTGATGCTGATGGTGATGGTGATGCTGACGGCGGTGTTATGGTGATGCTGATGGTGATGGTGATGCTGACGGCAGTGTTATGGTGATGATGGTGATGGTGATGCTGATGGTGATGGTGATGCTGACGGCAGTGTTATGGTGATGGTGATGGTGATGGTGATGGTGATGCTGATGACAGCGGTGTTATGGTGATGATGGTGATGGTGATGCTGATGGTGATGGTGATGGTGATGCTGATGCTGATGACGGCGGTGTTATGGTGATGATGGTGATGGTGATGCTGATGCTGATGCTGATGCTGACGGCGGTGTTATGGTGATGCTGATGGTGATGCTGATGACGGCGGTGTTATGGTGATGGTGATGCTGACGGCAGTGTGATGGTGATGCTGATGGTGATGGTGATGCTGATGCTGATGGTGATGGTGATGGTGATGCTGATGGTGATGGTGATGGTGATGCTGACGGCGGTGTTATGGTGATGATGGTGATGGTGATGGTGATGCTGATGCTGACGGTGATGCTGACGGCGGTGTTCCGGTGATGCTGACGGCGGTGTTATGGTGATGCTGATGGTGATGGTGTTATGGTGATGCTGATGGT
The DNA here is from genome assembly GCF_028554395.1 of Pezoporus wallicus. Taxonomy (NCBI): domain Eukaryota; kingdom Metazoa; phylum Chordata; class Aves; order Psittaciformes; family Psittacidae; genus Pezoporus; species Pezoporus wallicus. Next base: position 1,810 of record NW_026641871.1, on the reverse strand, counting down.
GATGGTGATGCTGATGCTGACGGTGATGCTGACGGCGGTGTTATGGTGATGCTGATGGTGATGGTGTTATGGTGATGCTGATGGTGATGCTGATGACGGCGGTGTTATGGCGATGATGGTGATGCTGATGCTGATGGTCATGGTGACGGTGATGCTGATGACGGCGGTGTTATGGCGATGATGGTGATGCTGATGCTGATGGTCATGGTGACGGTGATGCTGACGCTGGTGCCTCTCTCCCGGCAGGGGGGGTCGTCATCTTCGCTGTCAATTCCCTGCTCTACCTCAACCAGAGCGTCCCCCCCTATGGGGTGGCCCTCAACAGCCTCACCAACGGCACCACCGTCTTCCCCCTGCGTAAGCGAGCCCCCCCCCCATCACCTTCCTCCTCCTCCTCTTCATCACCTTCCCCTCCTCCTCCTCCATCTCCCTCCTCCTCCTCCTCTTCATCCCCTCCTCCTCTTCATCCCACTCCTCCTCCTCCTCCATCTCCCTCCTCCTCCTCATCCCCCTCCCCTCCTCCTCCTCTTCATCACCTTCCCCTTCTCCTCCTCCATCTCCCTCCTCCTCCTCCTTTTCATCCCCCTCCTCCTCCTCCTCTTCATCACCTCCTCCTCCTCTTCACCCCCCTCCTCCTCCTCTTCATCCCCCTCCTCCTCTTCATCCCCTTCTCCTCCTCTTCATCCCCCTCCCCTCCTCCTCCTCTTCATCAACCCCATCAACCTCCCCTCCTCCTCCTCTTCATCACCCCACCATCACCCCCCTCCTCTTCTTCCCCCTCCCCTCCTCCTCCTCTTCATCCCCCTCCTCCTCTTCATCACCTCCCCTCCTCCTCCTCTTCATCACCCCCCTCCTCATCTCCCTCCTCCTCCACCACTTCATCACCCTCCCTTCGTCCTCCTCTTCCTCACTCTTCTCTTCCTCTTCAGCCCCCTCCTCCTCCTCCTCCTCACCCCCCTCCTCCTCCTCTTCAGCCCCCTCCTCCTCCTCCTCCTGATCCCCCCCTGTCTCCCCCCCCAGGCATTCAGGAGGGGGTGAAGATGACTCTGGACTGCGCCCAGGCCACCTTCATCTCCTACGACAAGATGGTCATCTCGCTCAAGGGAGGGGAGATGTACGCCATGGGGTGCCATGGGGCGCCGTGGGTGCCATAGGGTGCTATGGGTGCCATAGGGTGCTATGGGTGCCATAGGTTGCTATGGGGCGCTATGGGTGCCATAGGGTGCTATGGGGTGCTATGGGTGCCATAGGGTGCTATGGGGTGCTATGGGTGCCATAGGGTGCTATGGGGTGTGGGTATGGGTGCTATGGGTGCCATAGGGTGCTATGGGGTGCTATGGGTGCCATAGGGTGCTATGGGGCGCTATGGGTGCCATAGGGTGCTATGGGGTGCTATGGGTGCCATAGGGTGCCATAGGGTGCTATGGGGCGCTATGGGTGCCATAGGGTGCTATGGGGCGCTATGGGTGCCATAGGGTGCTATGGGTGCTATGGGGTGCTATGGGTGCTATGGGGTGCTATGGGGTGCTATGGGTGCTATGGGTGCTATGGGGTGCTATGGGTGCTATGGGTGCTATGGGGTGCTATGGGTGCTATGGGTGCTATGGGGTGCTATGGGGTGCTATGGGGTGCTATGGGTGCTATGGGTGCTATGGGGTGCTATGGGTGCTATGGGGTGCTATGGGGTGTTACAGGGTGCTATGGGGTGCTATGGGGTGTTACAGGGTGCTATGGGGTGTTACAGGGTGCTATGGGGTGTTACAGGGTGCTATGGGGTGCTATGGGGTGCTATGGGGTGCTATGGGGTGCT
>NW_026641870.1:0-827 GCF_028554395.1 Pezoporus wallicus | reverse complement strand
TCACTGAACCCAGTTGGACCCAAGTCACTGAACCAGTTTAACTGGACCTGAGAACTGAACCCAGTTTAACTGAACCCAATTCACTGAACCCAGTTTAACTGGACCCAATTCACTGAACCCAGTTTAACTGAACCCAATTCACTGAACCCAGTTTAACTGGACCTGAGGAACTGAACCCAGTTTAACTGAACCCAATTCACTGAACCCAGTTTAACTGGACCCAATTCACTGAACCCAGTTTAACTGGACCCAATCACTGAACCCAGTTTAACTGGACCCAATTCACTGAACCCAGTTTAACTGGACCCAAGTCACTGAACCCAGTTTAACTGGACCTGAGGAACTGAACCCAGTTTAACTGGACCCAATTCACTGAACCCAGTTTAACTGGACCCAATTCACTGAACCCAGTTTAACTGAACCCAATTCACTGAACCCAGTTTAACTGGACCCAAGTCACTGAACCCAGTTTAACTGGACCCAATTCACTGAACCCAGTTTAACTGAACCCAATTCACTGAACCCAGTCAATGAACCCAGTTTAACTGGACCCAAGTCACTGAACCCAGTTTAACTGAACCCAAGTCACTGAAACCAGTTTAACTGGACCTGAGGAACTGAACCCAGTTTAACTGGACCCAATTCAGTGAACCCAGTTTAACTGGACCCAATTCACTGAACCCAGTTTAACTGGACCCAAGTCACTGAACCCAGTTTAACTGGACCCAATTCACTGAACCCAGTTTAACTGGACCCAAGTCACTGAATCCAGTTTAACTGGACCCAAGTCACTGAACCCAGTTTAACTGGACCTGAGGAACTGAACC
>NW_026641869.1:0-802 GCF_028554395.1 Pezoporus wallicus | reverse complement strand
TGAAGGGACACAGCACAAGCTTTCCCTGCTGGTCCTTCTGCCGTGTGAGCAGATGCCACTGTTCATTCTGTGCTGTGTTGCTGCCAGCAGGGAGCAGGCTCTGGACTGATTCTATTCAAATGCTTTTCCTGTGTGAAAGTGAGCAGTGAAAGCAACGATGGAGGCACCAATGTAAAGGGGATTGTGTGCTGAACAGGTCCAGCACCAGCTTTCAATCCTGGCTCTTCTGCTGTGGGAGCAGAGGCCAAACGTTCGTGCTGTCCTCACTGTGCTGCTGGGCAGCTGAGAGAGACCACCTGAGAATTTGGATTCAAATGGACTTTTAGGTATGAAACCGAGGAGAGACTGCAATGATGGTGACACCGTTGCAAAGCTGCTTGTGTGCTGAAGAAGCCCAGCACTAGCTTTCCCTGCTGGTCCTTCTGCCATGGGAGCAGATGCCACTGTTCATTCTGTGCTGACTGTGTTGCTGCGCAGCAGAGAGCAGGCTCTGGACTGATTCCATTCAAATGCTTTTCCTGTATGAAAGTGAGCAGTGAAAGCAACGATGGAGGCACCAATGTAAAGGGGATTGTGTGCTGAACAGGTCCAGCACCAGCTTTCAATCCTGGCTCTTCTGCTGTGGGAGCAGAGGCCAAACGTTCGTGCTGTCCTCACTGTGCTGCTGGGCAGCTGAGAGAGACCACCTGAGAATTTGGATTCAAATGGACTTTTAGGTATGAAACCGAGGAGAGACTGCAATGATGGTGACCATGTTGCAAAGCTGCTTGTGTGCTGAAGGGACACAGCACAAGCTTTCCCT
>NW_026641868.1:0-829 GCF_028554395.1 Pezoporus wallicus | reverse complement strand
TTTTTAAGTGATTTTTCCCCTTTCCTAACCCATTTTTGTCAAGTTCTAACCCCTTTTAATCCATTTTTGGCAGTTTCTCTCCTAATTTTGCCATGTTTCAACACCTTGTAAGCTTTTTTTTCCTTTTCTTGCTAATTTTTGCCCAATTCTTTCCTGGTTTCAGAGTTTTTCGCTCATTTCTAACCCATTTTTCCCCATTTCTATCAAATTTAAACCAGTTTTTCCCCCATTTGCTATGCATTCTTGTTACTTTCTTAAAAGTTTTAAGCCACTTTTGGCCATTGCTAACCCTTTTTTTATTTCCATTTTCTAAGTCGTTTTAAGCATTTTTTTTGTTTCTTTTCCTAACCCAAATTTCTCAATTTCTAACCATTTTTAAGTTATTTTTCCCCTTTCCTAACCCACTTTTGTCAAGTTCTAACCCCTTTTAATCCATTTTTGGCAGTTTCTACCGTATTTTTGCCGCGTTTCAACCCCTTTTAAGCTTTTTTTTTTTTCCATGCTAAATTTTGCCCAATTCTTTCCTGGTTTCAGAGTTTTTCGCTCATTTCTAACCCATTTTGCCCCATTTCTATCAAATTTAATCCGGTTTTTCCCTCCTTTGCTATGCATTCTGGTTACTTTCTTAAACTTTTTAAGCCACTTTTGGCCATTGCTAACCCTTTTTTTATTTCCATTTTCTAAGTCGTTTTAAGCATTTTTCGTTTCTTTTCCTAACCCAAATTTCTCAATTTCTAACCATTTTTAAGTTATTTTTCCCCTTTCCTAACCCACTTTTGTCAAGTTCTAACCCCTTTTAATCCATTTTTGGCAGTTTCTACCGTATTTT
>NW_026641867.1:0-815 GCF_028554395.1 Pezoporus wallicus | reverse complement strand
CGCTACCACGACTCAGCCTAGGGTAAGTGTCACTTCTGAGACTTTATGGGTATTTATTTTTCACATCTGCACAAAGAAGCATGAAAGTCTAAATAATTACTCTGATATTTCATAAAGCTTGTAATCTGTGTCCTGGGTTCAGCAGTAGCAGTCATTTTTTCTCCTTCTTGGTAGCTGGTGCAGTGCAGTGTTTTGACTTTCAGCTCGGGAACAGAGCTGATAACAAGGATGTTTTGGTTTGGCCAAGGACTTTGTGAGCCTCATGCTCTGCCAGGGAGGAGGGGAAGCCGGGAGGAAGCAGAGACAGGACACCTGACCCAAACTGACCAAAGAGCTATTCCATACCACAGCACGTCATGCCCAGGATGTAACTGGGAGTTAGCCGGAAGGGCTGGGAGACTGCAGGGTTGGAGGAGGTATCGGTCGGAGCTTGGTCGGGCTTGGGGGGCGAGTTATCGGTCAGCAGGTGCTGAGGTGTTGTATTCTGTTCCCTTGTAATTTCCTTTATCATTATTATCATTGGTGGTAGCAGTAGTGATTTGTGTTATACCTTAGTTACTAAACTGTTCTTATCTCAACCCGTGGGAGTTGCATTCTTTTGATTCTCCTCTCCGTCCCTCCGAGAGCAGGGGAGGGCAAGAAAGGGGGGGAAGTGAGCGAACGAGTTACCTGACTGGGTTTAAACCACGACAGTTCTTTTTGGCGCCCAACGTGGGGCACGAAGGGTTGAGATAACGACAGATCTGACCAGATTAATAGTCACTCATCACAATGACGATTTATTGTCTCTCAGAGTTGTTTCTCTTGATCTCACA
>NW_026641866.1:0-810 GCF_028554395.1 Pezoporus wallicus | reverse complement strand
ACAGTTGCCGTCTGCTCCCACAATCGAAGAGCCAGGAGGGAAAGCTGGGGAAAGCTTAGGGTTAGGGTTAGGGTTAGGGTTAGGGTTAGGGTTAGGGGTTAGGGTTAGGGGTTAGGGTTAGGGTTAGGGTTAGGGTTAGGGGTAGGGTTAGGGTTAGGGGTTAGGGTTAGGGTTAGGGTTATGGTTAGGTTTAGGGTTAGGGTTAGGGTTAGGGGTAGGGTTAGGGTTAGGGTTAGGGTTGGGTTAGGGTTAGGGTTAGGGTTAGGGTTAGGGTTAGGGTTAGGGTTAGGGTTGCCGTCTGCTCCCACAGTCGAAGAGCCAGGAGGGAAAGCATGTGCGGGGCATCTTCAGCACACAGTCAGCTTTGCAATGCTGTCACCATTATTGCTGTCACTCCTCGGTTTCATACCTAAAAGTACATTTGAATGCAAAATCTCCAAAGCTACTTCTCAGCTGCCCAGTAGGACAGCGATTAGTGCACGAACTTCTGGCTTCTGCTCCCAGATCCGAAGAGCCGGGAGGGAAAGCATGTGCTGGGCATCTTCAGCTCACAGTCAGCTTTGCAACGGTGTCACCATCATTGCTGTCTCTCCTCGCTTTCATACCTAATGGTCCATTTGAATGCACCCTCTTCGGAGCTTGCTCTCGGCTGCCCAGCAGCACAGTGAGTAGAGCACGAACAGTTGCCGTCTGCTCCCACAGTCGAAGAGCCAGGAGGGAAAGCTGGTGCTCTGAATCTTCTGCACACAGTCAGCTTTGCAACAGTGCCTCCATCATTGCTGTCGCTCCTCACTTTCATACCAAGAAGTT
>NW_026641865.1:0-8064 GCF_028554395.1 Pezoporus wallicus | reverse complement strand
TTGGGCTCTATGGGGCTCTATGGGTCGCGCTGGGCTCTATGGGGCTCTATGGGTTGCACTGGGCTCTATGGGTCGCGCTGGGCTCTATGGGTCGCATTGGGCTCTGTGGGGCTCTATGGGTCGCATTGGGCTCTATGGGGCTCTATGGGTCGCATTGGGCTCTGTGGGGCTCTATGGGTCGCATTGGGCTCTATGGGGCTCTATGGGTCGCATTGGGCTCTGTGGGGCTCTATGGGTCGCATTGGGCTCTATGGGGCTCTATGGGTCGCATTGGGCTCTATGGGGCTCTATGGGTCGCACTGGGCTCTATGGGTCGCGCTGGGAGCTCTCGGGAGTGCCCCTCCCCCCATTGCCCCCTCTGGTGCCCCCTGACCCCCGCTCCCCTCCCCCCGCAGCTGGACCCGCACCGCCCCTACCGCTTCCTGCCCCCCCCCGCCCCCCCCATCGCCCCCCCCTACGCCCAGGCCCGCTCCCGCCCGCGGCAGCGCCCCGGGGGGGGGAGGGGCGGGGAGGGGGAGGGGGAGGCCCCGCGGTGAGCGGGAACCTGGAGCCAGCCCAGTGTAAACCGGATCCTGGATCCCATCCCAGTATGGACCGGATCCATCCCAGTGTAAACCGGATCCATCCCAGTATAAACCGGATCCATCCCAGTATAAACCGGATCCATCCCAGTGTAAACCGGATCCATCCCAGTATAAACCGGATCCATCCCAGTATAAACCGGATCCATCCCAGTATAAACCGGATCCATCCCAGTGTAAACCGGATCCATCCCAGTATAAACCGGATCCATCCCAGTATAAACCGGATCCATCCCAGTATAAACCGGATCCATCCCAGTATGGACCGGATCCATCCCAGTGTAAACCGGATCCATCCCAGTGTAAACCGGATCCATCCCAGTATAAACCGGATCCATCCCAGTGTAAACCGGATCCATCCCAGTATAAACCGGATCCATCCCAGTATAAACCGGATCCATCCCAGTGTAAACCGGATCCAGCCCAGTATAAACCGGATCCATCCCAGTGTAAACCGGATCCATCCCAGTGTAAACCGGATCCATCCCAGTGTAAACCGGATCCATCCCAGTATAAACCGGATCCATCCCAGTATAAACCGGATCCATCCCAGTATAAACCGGATCCATCCCAGTATAAACCGGATCCATCCCAGTATAAACCGGATCCATCCCAGTGTAAACTGGATCCAGCCCAGTATAAACCGGATCCATCCCAGTGTAAACCGGATCCATCCCAGTGTAAACTGGATCCAGCCCAGTATAAACCGGATCCATCCCAGTATAAACCGGATCCATCCCAGTATAAACCGGATCCATCCCAGTATAAACCGGATCCATCCCAGTGTAAACCGGATCCATCCCAGTATAAACCGGATCCATCCCAGTATAAACCGGATCCATCCCAGTGTAAACTGGATCCCGGATGCGTGGCCGCCCCCCACCGCCTTCACCGCCATTGGCGGGGAGCGCTGCCAGTCCCCGCCCTGCGGCCTCTGATTGGCTGCCGCTGAACTCCTCCCCTCTCATTGGCCAGCGGGGTTTGGGCTCCTCGGGGTGGGGGCGGGGCGAGGCTGGGACCCTGGGGTGGGGGAAGGGAGGGGAGAGACGGACACCAGCCCTAAAATAACACGAAATAGCCCCAAAATAGGCTAAAAATAGCTAAAAATACCCTAAAATAGGCCCAAACCAACCCAAAATAGCAGAAATAGGTAAAAATACCCTAAAATAGAGCCAAACCAACCCAAAATAGGCTAAAAATACCCCAAAATACCCCAAAATAGAGCCAAACCAGCCCAAAATAGCAGAAATAGGTAAAAATACTTTAAATAGACCCAAAACAACCCAAAATAGCAGAAATAGGTAAAAATACCCTAAAATAGACCCAAACCAACCCAAAATAGGCTAAAAATACCCCAAAATACCCCAAAATAGAGCCAAACCAGCCCAAAATAGCAGAAATAGGTAAAAATAGCTAAAAACAGACCCAAACCAGCCCAAAATAGCAGAAATAGGTAAAAATACTTTAAATAGACCCAAATCAGCCCCAAATCAGCCCTAAAAGCGACCCAAAATAGCCCCAAATGGCAGAAAAAAGTAGTGTGAAAACCCGACCCAAAATAGCTTAAACCAGACCAAAACCAGGCCTAAATCCGCCCCAAATAGCCCCAAAATGGCCAAAAACGTAGCCAAAAAATAGCCCCAAAAGCAGAAGTTTTGCCCCAAACCCAGCCCTAAATAGACCCAAATCTGCCCAAAATAGACCCAAATCTGCACCCCCCCCGCATCCCTGTGACGTCATCGCGCCCGTTCCATAGCGTCACTGTGACGTCATTGCACCCGTTCCACAGCGTCACTGTGACGTCATCGCGCCCGTTCCACAGCGTCCCTGTGACGTCATCGCGCCCGTTCCACAGCGTCACTGTGACGTCATCGCACCCGTTCCACAGCGTCCCTGTGACGTCATCGCGCCCGTTCCACAGCGTCACTGTGACGTCATCGCACCCGTTCCACAGCGTCCCTGTGACGTCATCGCGCCCGTTCCACAGCGTCCCTGTGACGTCATCGCGCCCGTTCCATAGCGTCACTGTGACGTCATCGCGCCCGTTCCACAGCGTCCCTGTGACGTCATCGCGCCCGTTCCATAGCGTCACTGTGACGTCATCGCGCCCGTTCCACAGCGTCCCTGTGACGTCATCACGCCCTGTTCCATAGCGTCCCTGTGACGTCACGGCGGCCCCGCCCCCTCTCCTCGCCCCCCAAGAAGCAGCCTCGGGATTGGCTCCATGGAGGCAGCGGGGGTGAGGCAGGCGCTGGAGCGGCTCCAGGGGCACCTCCAGGTCTGCCCCATAGCGAGCAATGGGACCCATAGGGGGCAGTGGGACCTATAGGGGTCAATTGGATCCATAGGGGGCAATGGGACTCATAGGGGGCAACGGGACCCGTAGGGGGCAATGGGGTCTATAGGGGCTGTGGGATCCGTAGGGGCTATGAGATCCATAGGGGCAATGGGACCCATAGGGAGCTATGGGCTCCATAGGCGTCTCTATAGGCACCCCCTGCCCCATAGGGATCTATAGGCACCCCCTGAGCCCTACCCCATAGGGGTCTATAGGCACCCCTTGACCCATAGGGGTCTGTAGGCACCCCCTGACCCCTGCCCCATAGGGGTCTGTAGGCACCCACGGGGTCTCCTTCCCACACAGGACAAGGACCATGGGGCTCTGGGTGCTGCCCTAAGGAACCTCCACAGCCAGGTCAGTGCCTCCCTATGGGAAGGGATCTATGGGGCAGAGCCCCCTATGCCTGCGGGCACAAGGACAAGGAGCATCCGTCACCCCCCTGCGCCCCATAGCCCAGCCCCATAGGATGGAGGATGCAAGACATGGAGTATCCATCACACCCCCCCCCCCCCCCCCCCGTGCCCCATAGCCCAGCCCCATGGCTCAGCCCCATAGCCCAGCCCCACGGCGCTGCCTTGGCTCTGCAGGAGGAGCAGCATTTGGCCTTCATGAGGACCTGGCTACAGGAGGACCAGCGGAACAATGAGGTTCTGTGGGGCCCATGGGGCAGGGGGGGAGGGTTGGGGGGCAGAACCTGGGGGGCTCAGCCCCTTCCTTCCCCCCAGCTCCTGCATCAGCGCCTGAAGGAGCTGGAGGAGGCGGCAGAGCTGGAAGAGGCCTGGTGAGTCCATGGGGCTGCCCCATAGCGCTGGGATCAGTGGGGCTGCCCTATAGGGCTGGGTTCAATGGGGATGCCCCATAGAGCTGGGAAGAATGCAGCTGCCCCATAGTGCTGGGATCAATGGGGCTGCCCCATAGCGCTGGGATCAATGGGGCTGGACCCACAGCAGCTCTGCCCCACAAGGACCCTGCAATGGGGTGGATGGGGCAGGTTTGGGCTGTTCCATCCTGGCCCTGCCGGGGGGGGGGGGTCCCACATGGGGGGCTCCAATGGGTCCCATCCTGCTCCCATTGCCCGCAGGCAGCAGCAGAGGCAGGCGCAGGGCCCGGGGGCGGCGGAGGCGCGGACGGTGAGGGGCAGGGATGGGGCCGGGCCCCACAAGTGAGGGGCAGGGATGGGGCCGGGCCACACAAGTGAGGGGCAGGGATGGGGCCGGGCCACACAAGTGAGGGGCAGGGATGGGGCCGGGCCCCACAAGTGTGGGGCAGGGATGGGGCCGGGCCACACAAGTGAGGGGCAGGGATGGGGCCGGGCCCCACAAGTGTGGGGCAGGGATGGGGCCGAGCCCCACAAGTGTGGGGCAGGGATGGGGCTGAGCCCCACAAGTGAGGGGCAGGGATGGGGCCGGGCCCCACAAGTGAGGGGCAGGGATGGGGCCGAGCCCCACAAGTGTGGGGCAGGGATGGGGCCGGGCCCCACAAGTGAGGGGCAGGGATGGGGCCGGGCCCCACAAGTGTGGGGCAGGGATGGGGCCGGGCCACACAAGTGTGGGGCAGGGATGGGGCCGGGCCCCACAAGTGTGGGGCTGGGGGTGCAGCCCAGGCCTGAGCCCGGCCTCGCTCTGTGTCCACCAGGAGCGGGCGCTGCTGGCGCGGAGACGCGGCTTCTGCCACCGGCTGCAGTGAGCACCCCATGGACCCCATGGAACCCTATAGAGCCCTATAGACCCCATGGAACCCTATAGACACCTATGGACCCCATGGAACCCTATAGACACCTATGGACCCCATGGAACCCTATAGAGCCCTATAGACCCCATGGAACCCTATAGACACCTATGGACCCCATGGAACCCTATAGAGCCCTATAGACCCCATGGAACCCTATAGACACCTATGGACCCCATGGAACCCTATAGACACCTATGGACCCCATGGAACCCTATAGAGCCCTATAGACCCCATGGAACCCTATAGAGCCCTATAGACCCCATGGAACCCTATAGACACCTATGGACCCCATGGAACCCTATAGACACCTATGGACCCCATGGAACCCTATAGAGCCCTATAGACACCTGTGGACCCTATAGACCCCATGGAACCCTATAGAGCCCTATAGACATCTATGGACCCTATAGACCCCTTTGGAACCCCGTGGACCCCGTTTACCCTATAGACCCCTATGGACCCCACAGACCCCCATGAACCCCATAGACCCCATGGACCCCCACAGACCCCCATAGACCCTTATGAAATCCATAGACACTACGGACCCCAATGGACCCCAGACACCCATGAGCCCCATAGACCCCTATGGACACCTATGAACCCCACAGACCCTATGGACCCCTATGGACCCCATAGACCCCCATGGACCCCCATAAACCCCATGGGGTCCCTGTGGGTCCCCGCCCCCTAACGGGGCCGCCCGCCCCCCCCCCGCAGGGCCCTGGCCCCGCCCCTCGCGGGGCTCCTGCAGCGGCTCCGGCCCCTCCCGCCCGTTCTCGGCACCGGGGAAAGCACCGCGTGGGCGCCGCCATCTTGGACAGCGCCACTTCCGGTTCCGGGGGAGCCGCGAGGGGCGGGGCTTGTGTGGGGCGGACGTCTGACGTCAAGGAGGCCATGACGTCATCAACAGATGGCACCGCCGCCTTTATTAAAGCGTCTTCCAACCCATGGGCGCCGCCATCTTGGAAGCCGGAACTTCCGGTGCAGGGGGTGGAGCCTTAAGGGGCGGGGCTCCATTGGGATGGGGGAGGGGGTGGTGACGTCACAGGGAGCAGGATTTCCCTTTACCTGCCCCATAGCCCCCCATGGCCTCCCCCCCCCGCCTCCTACGTCACCACGTACTCCAGCGTCACCACGCCCTCACGTCGGCCACGCCCCCTCCCCTCGTAGGCTCCGCCCCTCCTTAAAGGGACCCCACCATGGAGCCCTATGGGGAGGATGAAGGGGGCGGAGCCTCTGGGGTGAGGCCACGCCCCCCCTCCCCACCGGGACCTTATCGGGGTTTGGGATGCGGGGGGGGCCCCAGTGCTGCTGGTTCGTCCTCAGTGCAGGTCAACGGGTCCGTGGGGCTGGGGACCCCCAAGTGTGGGGCTGGGGGTGTGTGGGGCGCAGTGGGGCTGGGGGGGCCTTTGGGGACCCCCAAGTGTGGGGCTGGGGGTGTGTGGGGCGCAGTGGGGCTGGGGAGGCCTTTGGGGACCCCCAAGTGTGGGGCTGGGGGTGTGTGGGGCGCAGTGGGGCTGGGGGGGCCTTTGGGGACCCCCAAGTGTGGGGCTGGGGGTGTGTGGGGCACAGTGGGGCTGGGGGGGTCTTTGGGGACCCCCAAGTGTGGGGCGCGGTGGGGCTGGGAGGGGGTTTGGGGACCCTCAAGTGTGGGGCACGGTGGGGTTGGGGTCCCCCAAGTGGGTTGGGGGGGGGGGGATGTTGGGGTTGATCTATGGGGCTGAAGGAGCGGCGACCACAGTGGGGGGGGCTTATGGGGGGCTGGAGACTCTCATATTGGGGGGGATGTGGGGTGCAGTGGGGCTGGGTGCTGGGGGTAGTTTGGGCCCCACAAGTGGGCGGGGGTGTAGCTATGGGTCAGTGTGGGGCTGATCTATGGGTCAGTGGGGCGGTGATCTATAGGGGGGTGCTGAGCTATGGGTCAGGATAGGGTTGATCTATGGGTCACGGCTGAAGGGGGCTGAGCTATGGGTCAGTAGGGGGGGTGATCTATGGGGGGGTGCTGAGCTATGGGTCAGGGTAGGGTTGATCTATGGGTCACGGCTGAAGGGGGCTGAGCTATGGGTCAGTGGGGCGGTGATCTATAGGGGGGTGCTGAGCTATGGGTCAGGATAGGGTTGGTCTATGGGTCATGGTGCGGAGCTGATCTATGGGTCTGGGGTATCCTATCTATGGGTCAGGGGATGGGGAGGGGATCTATGGGTCACAGTGTGTGGGGCTCATCTATGGGTCCCTCTGTGCGTGTCCGTCCCCCCCCGCGCTCTCAATGGGTGCAGCCAGAGCCGGGTGTTGGGCGCTGATAAGGGTCGGGGTGGGGGGGGACGGACCCACACCCGCCCCATGGCCCCCAGAGCAGAGCATGGGAGGTGCTGATATGGAGGGTGTGGGGCAGGTTATGGGGGAGCTATGGGGCAGGTTATGGGGGAGCTATGGGGCAGGTTATGGGGGAGCTATGGGGCAGGTTGTGGGGGAGCTATGGGGCAGGTTATGGGGGAGCTATGGGGCAGGTTGTGGGGCATGTCATGGAGGATCTATAGGGCACGTTATGGGGCAGGTTGTGGGGGAGTTATGGGGGACATACGAGGGAGATATGGGGCACGTTATGGGGCAGGTTATGAGGGGTATGGGGCAGGTTGTGGGGCAGGTTATGAGGCAGGTTATGGGGGAGCTATGGGGCAGGTTATGTGGGGTATGGGGCAGATTATGGGGGAGCTATGGGGCAGGTTATGGGGGGTATGGGGCAGGTTATGGGGGAGCTATGGGTCAGGTTATGGGGTGTATGGGGCACGTTATGGGGCAGGTTGTGGGGGAGCTATGGGTCAGGTTATGGGGTGTATGGGGCACGTTATGGGGCAGGTTATGGGGGAGCTATGGGGCAGGTTATGGGGTGTATGGGGCACGTTATGGGGCAGGTTATGGGGGAGCTATGGGGCAGGTTCTGGGGTGTATTGGGCACGTTATGGGGAAGGTAATGGGGGAGCTCTGCGGCAGGTTACAGGGGGTATGGGGCAGGTTATGGGGGAGCTATGGGGCAGGTTATGGGGGAGCTATGGGGCAGGTTACGGGGGGTATGGGGCAGGTTATTGGGGAGCTATGGGGCAGGTTACAGGGGGTATGGGGCAGGTTATGGGGGAGCTATGGGGCAGGTTCTGGGGGGTATGGGGCAGGTTATGGGGGAGCTATGGGGCAGGTTACGGGGGGTATGGGGCAGGTTATGGGGGAGCTATGGGGCAGGTTCTGGGGGGTATGGGGCAGGTTATGGGGGGTATGGGGCAGGTTATGGGGGAGCTATGGGGCAGGTTATGGGGGAGCTATGGGGCAGGTTCTAGGGGGTATGGGGCAGGTTATGGGGGGTATGGGGCAGGTTATGGGGGAGCTATGGGGCAGGTTCTAGGGGGTATGGGGCAGGTT
>NW_026641864.1:0-8095 GCF_028554395.1 Pezoporus wallicus | reverse complement strand
CCCCATAGACACACATAGAGACCCATAGAGACCCATAGAGACACATAGAGACACATAGAGACACATAGAGACACATAGAGACACATAGAGCCCCATAGAGCCCCATAGAGACACATAGAGACACAGAGAGCCCCATAGAGACCCATAGAGACACATAGAGACACACAGAGACCCATAGAGCCCCATAGAGACACATAGAGACACATAGAGACACATAGAGCCCCATAGAGACACATAGAGACACATAGAGCCCCATAGAGCCCCATAGAGCCCCATAGAGACACATAGAGCCCCATAGAGCCCCATAGAGACACATAGAGACACATAGAGACACATAGAGACACATAGAGACACATAGAGACACATAGAGACACATAGAGACCCATAGAGACCCATAGAGACACATAGAGACACATAGAGACACATAGAGACCCATAGAGCCCCATAGACACACATAGGGACCCATAGAGACCCAATAGAGACCCAAAGGGACCCATAGGGCCCATAGCGACACCCAGAGCCCCATAGAGACCCATAGAGACACATAGACACACATAGAGACCCATAGAGACACATAGAGACACATAGAGACACATAGAGACCCATAGAGCCCCATAGAGACACAAAGAGACCCAAAGAGACACATAGAGACACATAGAGCCCCATAGACACACATAGAGACCCATAGAGACCCATAGAGACACATAGAGACACATAGAGACACATAGAGACACATAGAGACACATAGAGCCCCATAGAGCCCCATAGAGACACATAGAGACACACAGAGCCCCATAGAGCCCCATAGAGACACATAGAGACACACAGAGCCCCATAGAGCCCCATAGAGACACATAGAGACACATAGAGACACATAGAGCCCCATAGAGACACATAGAGACACATAGAGCCCCATAGAGACCCATAGAGACACATAGAGACACATAGAGCCCCATAGAGCCCCATAGAGACACATAGAGACACATAGAGACCCATAGAGACACATAGAGACCCATAGAGACACATAGAGACCCATAGAGACACATAGAGACACATAGAGACACATAGAGCCCCATAGAGCCCCATAGACACACATAGAGACCCATAGAGACCCATAGAGACACATAGAGACCCATAGAGACACATAGAGACACATAGAGCCCCATAGAGACCCATAGAGACACATAGACACACATAGAGACCCATAGAGACACATAGAGACACATAGAGACACATAGAGACCCATAGAGACCCATAGAGACACATAGAGACACATAGAGACACATAGAGACACATAGAGACACATAGAGACACATAGAGACCCATAGAGACACATAGAGACCCATAGAGACACATAGAGACACATAGACACACATAGAGACCCATAGAGACCCATAGAGACACATAGAGACACATAGAGACCCATAGAGACACATAGAGACACATAGAGACCCATAGAGACACATAGAGACACATAGAGACACATAGAGACACATAGAGACACATAGAGCCCCATAGAGACACATAGAGACCCATAGAGACCCATAGAGACACATAGAGACACATAGACACACATAGACACACACAGACCCCCAGAGAGCCCCCATAGACACACATAAAGCTCTATAGACCCACCCCCAGACCCCCATAGACCCCCATAGACCCCTATAGACCCACCCCCAGACCCCCATAGACCCCCATAGACCCCTATAGACCCACCCCCAGACCCCCTTTACCCCCCCATAACCCCCTATAGACCCACCCCCAGACCCCCTTTACCCCCCCATAACCCCTATAGACCCACCCCCAGACCCCCATAGACCCCCATAGACCCCTATAGACCCACCCCCAGACCCCCATAGACCCCCTATAGACCCCTATAGAGCCACCCCCCAGACCCCCCGCAGACCCCCATAGCCCCCTATAGACCCACCCCCAGACCCCCATAGCCCCCCATAGCCCCCTATAGAGCCACCCCCAGACCCCCACAGACCCCCATAGACCCCTATAGAGCCACCCCCAGACCCCCATAGCCCCCTATAGACCCACCCCCAGACCCCCATAGACCTCTATAGAGCCACCCCCAGACCCCCATAGACCTCTATAGAGCCACCCCCCAGACCCCCCGCAGACCCCCATAGCCCCCTATAGACCCACCCCCAGACCCCCATAGCCCCCCATAGCCCCCTATAGCCCCCTATAGAGCCACCCCCAGACCCCCACAGACCCCCATAGACCCCTATAGACCCACCCCCAGACCCCCATAGACCTCTATAGAGCCACCCCCAGACCCCCATAGACCCCTATAGACCCCTATAGACCCACCCCCAGACCCCCATAGACCCCTATAGACCCACCCCCAGACCCCCATAGACCCCCATAGACCCCTATAGACCCACCCCCAGACCCCCATAGACCCCTATAGAGCCACCCCCAGACCCCCCGCAGACCCCCATAGCCCCCTATAGCCCCCTATAGAGCCACCCCCCCATAGCCCCCCATAGACCCCTATAGAGCCACCCCCAGACCCCCCATAGCCCCCCTAGTGGCCCCTATAGCCCCCTATAGACCCACCCTCAGACCCCCATAGCCCCCCATAGCCCCCCATAGCCCCCTATAGAGCCACCCCATAGCCCCCCCCCGCCGCAGCACCCATGGGTGCCCGCACCCACCGCGCGTGGCCATGAGCAGGGTCCCGTCCTCGCGCCCGTAGCGCCCGAAGCAGAGCCCGGTCACCACGTCCTGGGCAGGAAGAGGGGTTGGGGGGCACGGGGCTGCTTTTGGGGTGCTTTGGGGGGGGGGGGGGGGGGGTTGGGGTGTTTCGGGGGGGCTGGGGGGGTTTCAGGGTGGGTTTGGGGTGTTTCAGGGTGTTTGGGGGCAGTTTTGGGGTGTTTCAGGGTGTTTTGGGGCAGTTTTGGGGTGTTTCAAAGTGTTTTGGGGTGTTTCAGGGTGTTTGGGGGCTGTTTTGGGGTGTTTCAAGGTGTTTTGGGGTGTTTCAGGGTGTTTGGGGGCAGTTTTGGGGTGTTTCAGTTTTGGGGTGTTTCAAAGTGTTTTGGGGTGTTTCAGGGTGTTTGGGGGCAGTTTTGGGGTGTTTCAAGGTGTTTTGGGGTGTTTCAGGGTGTTTGGGGGCAGTTTTGGGGTGTTTCAGGGTTTTTTGGTGCTGTTTTGGGGTGTTTCAAAGTGTTTTGGGGTGTTTCAGGGTGTTTTGGGGCAGTTTTGGGGTGTTTCAAAGTGTTTTGGGGTGTTTCAGGGTGTTTGGGGGCAGTTTTGGGGTGTTTCAAAGTGTTTTGGGGTGTTTCAGGGTGTTTGGGGGCAGTTTTGGGGTGTTTCAAAGTGTTTTGGGGTGTTTCAGGGTGTTTGGGGGCAGTTTTGGGGTGTTTCAAGGTGTTTTGGGGTGTTTCATGGTGTTTGGGGGCAGTTTTGGGGTGTTTCAAAGTGTTTTGGGGTGTTTCAGGGTGTTTGGGGGCAGTTTTGGGGTGTTTCAAAGTGTTTTGGGGTGTTTCAGGGTGTTTGGGGGCAGTTTTGGGGTGTTTCAAGGTGTTTTGGGGTGTTTCAGGGTGTTTGGGGGCAGTTTTGGGGTGTTTCAAGGTGTTTTGGGGTGTTTCATGGTGTTTGGGGGCAGTTTTGGGGTGTTTCAAAGTGTTTTGGGGTGTTTCAGGGTGTTTGGGGGCAGTTTTGGGGTGTTTCAAAGTGTTTTGGGGTGTTTCAGGGTGTTTGGGGGCAGTTTTGGGGTGTTTCAAAGTGTTTTGGGGTGTTTCAGGGTGTTTGGGGGCAGTTTTGGGGTGTTTCAAGGTGTTTTGGGGTGTTTCAGGGTGTTTGGGGGCAGTTTTGGGGTGTTTCATGGTGTTTGGGGGCAGTTTTGGGGTGTTTCAATGTGTTTTGGGGTGTTTCAGGGTGTTTGGGGGCAGTTTTGGGGTGTTTCAAGGTGTTTTGGGGTGTTTCAGGGTGTTTGGGGGCAGTTTTGGGGTGTTTCAGGGTGTTTTGGGGCAGTTTTGGGGTGTTTCAGTTTTGGGGTGTTTCAGGGTGTTTGGGGGCAGTTTTGGGGTGTTTCAGGGTGTTTTGGGGTGTTTCAGGGTGTTTGGGGGCAGTTTTGGGGTGTTTCAGGGTGTTTTGGGGCAGTTTTGGGGTGTTTCAAAGTGTTTTGGGGTGTTTCAGGGTGTTTGGGGGCAGTTTTGGGGTGTTTCAAAGTGTTTTGGGGTGTTTCAGGGTGTTTGGGGGCAGTTTTGGGGTGTTTCAAAGTGTTTTGGGGTGTTTCAGGGTGTTTGGGGGCAGTTTTGGGGTGTTTCAAAGTGTTTTGGGGTGTTTCAGGGTGTTTGGGGGCAGTTTTGGGGTGTTTCAAGGTGTGTTGGGGTGTTTCAGGGTGGTGGGGGGCAGTTTTGGGGTGTTTCAATGTGTTTTGGGGTGTTTCAGGGTGTTTGGGGGCAGTTTTGGGGTGTTTCAAAGTGTTTTGGGGTGTTTCAGGGTGTTTGGGGGCAGTTTTGGGGTGTTTCAAGGTGTTTTGGGGTGTTTCAGGGTGTTTGGGGGCAGTTTTGGGGTGTTTCAAGGTGTTTTGGGGTGTTTCATGGTGTTTGGGGGCAGTTTTGGGGTGTTTCAAAGTGTTTTGGGGTGTTTCAGGGTGTTTGGGGGCAGTTTTGGGGTGTTTCAAAGTGTTTTGGGGTGTTTCAGGGTGTTTGGGGGCAGTTTTGGGGTGTTTCAAAGTGTTTTGGGGTGTTTCAGGGTGTTTGGGGGCAGTTTTGGGGTGTTTCAAGGTGTTTTGGGGTGTTTCAGGGTGTTTGGGGGCAGTTTTGGGGTGTTTCATGGTGTTTGGGGGCAGTTTTGGGGTGTTTCAAAGTGTTTTGGGGTGTTTCAGGGTGTTTGGGGGCAGTTTTGGGGTGTTTCAAGGTGTTTTGGGGTGTTTCAGGGTGTTTGGGGGCAGTTTTGGGGTGTTTCAGGGTGTTTTGGGGCAGTTTTGGGGTGTTTCAAAGTGTTTTGGGGTGTTTCAGGGTGTTTTGGGGCAGTTTTGGGGTGTTTCAAAGTGTTTTGGGGTGTTTCAGGGTGTTTGGGGGCAGTTTTGGGGTGTTTCAAAGTGTTTTGGGGTGTTTCTGGGTGTTTGGGGGCAGTTTTGGGGTGTTTCAGGGTGTTTTGGGGCAGTTTTGGGCTGTTTCAGGGTGTTTCGGGCAGGTTTTGCTGTGTTTCAGGGTGTTTTGTGGTGTTTCAGGGCTGTTTTGGGGTGTTCCAGGGTGTTTTGGGGTGTTTCAGGGCTGTTTTGGGGTGTTCCAGGGTGTTTTGGGGTGTTTCAGGGCTGTTTTGGGGTGTTCCAGGGTGTTTTGTGGTGTTTCAGGGCTGTTTTGGGGTGTTCCAGGGTGTTTTGGGGTGTTTCAGGGCTGTTTTGGGGTGTTCCAGGGTGTTTTGGGGTGTTTCAGGGCTGTTTTGCTGTGTTTCAGGGTGTTTTGAGGTGTTTCAGGGTGTTTTGGGGCACTTTTGGGGTGTTTCAGGGTGTTTTGGGGCACTTTTGGGGTGTTTTGGGGTGTTTCAGGGTGTTTCATGGCTGTTTTGGGGTGTTTCAGGGTGTTTTGGGGCAGTTTTGGGGTGTTTCAGGCTGGTTTCGCTGTGTTTCAGGCTGGTTTGGGGCAGTTTTGGGCTGTTTCAGGGTGTTTCGGGCAGGTTTTGCTGTGTTTCAGGGTGTTTTGAGGTGTTTCAGGCTGGTTTTGGGGTGTTTCAGGATGTTTTGAGGTGTTTCAGGCTGTTTTGGGGGTGTTTCAGGCTGGTTTTGGGGTGTTTCAGGCGGTTTCAGGGTGTTCAGGATGGTTTTGGGGTGTTTCAGGGTGTTTTGGGCTGTTTCAGGTTGGTTTTGGGGTGTTTCAGGCTGTTTTGGGGTGTTTCAGGGTGGTTTTGGGGTGTTTCAGGGTGTTCAGGGTGGTTTTGGGGTGTTTCAGGGTGGTTTTGGGGTGTTTCAGGCTGTTTGGGGGTGTTTCAGGGTGTTCAGGTTGGTTTTGGGGTGTTTCAGGGTGGTTTTGGGGTGTTTCAGGCTGTTTGGGGGTGTTTCAGGGTGTTCAGGTTGGTTTTGGGGTGTTTCAGGGTGGGTTTGGGGGGTTTCAGGGTGTTCAGGATGGTTTTGGGGTGCTTCAGGGTGGTTTTGGGGTGTTTCAGGGTGTTTCAGGCTGGTTTTGGGGTGTTTCAGGCTGTTTTGGGGTGTTTCAGGGTGGGTTTGGGGTGTTTCAGGGTGTTCAGGGTGGTTTTGGGGTGCTTCGGGGGGGGGGGTTGAGGTGTTTTAGGCAGGTTTTGGTGTGGTTTGGGGCGGTTTTGGCGTGTTTCAGGGCTGTTTTGGGGTGTTTCAGGGTGTTTGGGGGCAGTTTTGGGCTGTGTCAGGGGTGTTTCGGGAAAGTTTCACTGTTTTTCAGCCTGGTATTGGGGTGTTTCAGGGTGTTTTGGGGCAGTTTTCGGGTGTTTCAGAGCAGTTTTGGGGTGTTTCCGAGTGTTTTGGGGCAGTTTTGGGGTGTTTCAGGGTGTTTTGGGGTGTTTCAGGGCAGTTTTGGAGCAGTTTTAGGGTGTTTTGGGGCAGTTTTGGGGTGTTTCAGGGTGTTTTGGGGCAGTTTTGGGGTGTTTCAGGCTGGTTTTGGGGCAGTTTTGGGGTGTTTCAGGGCGTTTTGGGGCAGTTTTGGGGTGTTTTGGGGCAGTTTTGGGGTGTTTCAGGGTGTTTGGGGGCAGTTTTGGGGTGTTTCAGGGCGTTTTGGGGTGTTTCAGGGTGTTTTGGGGCAGTTTTGGGGTGTTTCAGGCTGGTTTTGGGGCAGTTTTGGGGCAGTTTTGGGGTGTTTCAGGGTGTTTTGGGGTGTTTCAGGGCAGTTTTGGAGCAGTTTTGTGGTGTTTTGGGGCAGTTTTGGGGTGTTTCAGGCTGGTTTTGGGGCAGTTCCAGGGTGATTCAGGGCAGGTTGGGGGCAGTTTTGGGGTGTTTTGGGGCAGTTTTGGGGTGTTTCAGGGTGTTTGGGGGCAGTTTTGGGGTGTTTCAGGGCGTTTTGGGGTGTTTCAGGGTGTTTTGGGGCAGTTTTGGGGTGTTTCAGGCTGGTTTTGGGGCAGTTTTGGGGCAGTTTTGGGGTGTTTCAGGGTGTTTTGGGGTGTTTCAGGGCAGTTTTGGAGCAGTTTTGGGGTGTTTTGGGGCAGTTTTGGGGTGTTTCAGGCTGGTTTTGGGGCAGTTTTGGGGTGTTTCAGGGTGTTTGGGGGCAGTTTTGGGGTGTTTCTGGGTGTTTGGGGGCAGTTTTGGGGCAGTTTTGGGGTGTTTCAGGGTGTTTGGGGGCAGTTTTGGGGCAGTTTTGGGGTGTTTCAGGGCAGTTTTGGGGTGTTTTGGAGCAGTTTTAGGGTGTTTGGGGCAGTTTTGGGGCAGTTTTGGGGTGTTTCAGGGCGTTTTGGGGCAGTTTTGGGGTGTTTCAGGGTGTTTTGGGGTGTTTCAGGGTGTTTGGGGCAGTTTTGGGGTGGGGTGTTTCAGGGTGTTTGGGGGCAGTTTTGGGGCAGTTTTGGGGTGTTTCAGGGTGTTTGGGGCAGTTTTGGGGTGTTTTGGGGCAGTTTTGGGGTGTTTCAGGGTGTTTTGGGGTAGTTTTGGGGTGTTTTGGGGCAGTTTTGGGGTGTTTCAGGCTGGTTTTGGGGCAGTTTTGGGGTGTTTCAGGGTGTTTTGGGGCAGTTTTGGGGTGTTTCAGGGCAGTTTTGGGGTGTTTTGGAGCAGTTTTAGGGTGTTTGGGGCAGTTTTGGGGCAGTTTTGGGGTGTTTCAGGGCGTTTTGGGGCAGTTTTGGGGTGTTTCAGGGTGTTTTGGGGTGTTTCAGGCTGTTTGGGGGCAGTTTTGGGGTGTTTCAGGGTGTTTGGGGCAGTTTTGGGGTGTTTCAGGGCGTTTTGGGGTGTTTCAGGGTGGTTTTGGGGCAGTTCCAGGGTGATTCAGGGCAGGTTGGGGGTGCCGGGGGCTCACCGGGCTCTGCAGCACCGCCACCAGGCTCCTCCCCTGGTAGAGCCGCAGCTCCCGGGTCTCCAGCGCCAGCAGCGCCAGCGCCGCCCCCCCCGGCAGCCGCCCCCCCGCCAGCGCCGCTGCCCCCCCCGGCAGCCGCAGGGCCCAAAGCCGCCGGCCCTGGGGCA
>NW_026641863.1:0-802 GCF_028554395.1 Pezoporus wallicus | reverse complement strand
ATGAGCAGTGGCATCTGCTCCCACAGCAGAAGGACTCCCCTTTACAATGGTGCCTCCATCGATGCTTTCACTGCTCACATTCATACAGGAAAAGCATTTGAATGGAATCAGTCCAGAGACTGTTCTCTGCTGCGCAGCAACACAGTCAGCACAGAATGAACAGTGGCATCTGCTCCAACAGCAGAAGGACCAGCAGGGAAAGCTAGTGCTGGGGCTCTTCAGCACACAGTCACCTTTGCAACAGTGACACCATCATTGCAGTCTCTCCTCGGTTTCATACCTAAAAGTCCATTTGAATCCAAATTCTCAGGTGGTCTCTCTCAGCTGCCCAGCAGCTCAGTGAGTACAGCACGAACGTTTGGCCTCTGCTCCCACAGCAGAAGAGCCAGGATTGAAAGCTGGTGCTGGGCCTGCTCAGAGCACAATCACCTTTACATTGGTGCCCCCGTGGTTGCTTTCACTGCTCACTTTCATATAGGAAAAGCATTTGAATGGAATCAGTCCAGAGCCTGCTCTCTGCTGGCAGCAACACAGTCAGCACAGAATGAACAGTGGCATCTGCTCCCACAGCAGAAGGACCAGCAGGGAAAGCTAGGGTGGGGCCTCTTCAGCACACAAGCAGCTTTGCAACGGTGTCACCATCATTGCAGTCTCTCCTCGGTTTCATACCTAAAAGTCCATTTGAATCCAAATTCTCAGGTGGTCCCTCTCAGCTGCCCAGCAGCACAGTGAGTACAGCACGAACGTTTGGCCTCTGCTCCCACAGCAGAAGAGCCAGGATTGAAAGCTGGTGCTGGGCCTG
>NW_026641862.1:0-804 GCF_028554395.1 Pezoporus wallicus | reverse complement strand
TGCAATGATGGTGTCACCGTAGCAAAGCTGACTGTGTGCTGAAGAGGCCCAGCACTAGCTTTCCCTGCTGGTCCTTCTGCTGTGGGAGCAGATGCCACTGTTCATTCTGTGCTGACTGTGTTGCTGCGCAGCAGAGAGCAGGCTCTGGACTGATTCCATTCAAATGCTTTTCCTGTATGAAAGTGAGCAGTGAAAGCAACGATGGAGGCACCAATGTAAAGGTGATTGTGTGCTGAACAGGTCCAGCACCAGCTTTCAATCCTGGCTCTTCTGCTGTGGGAGCAGAGGCCAAACGTTCGTGCTTGTACTCACTGCGTGTTGGGCAGCTGAGAGTGACCACCTGAGAATTTGGATTCAAATGGACTTTTAGGTATGAAACCGAGGAGAGACTGCAATGATGGTGTCACCGTTGCAAAGGTGACTGTGTGCTGAAGAGGCCCAGCACTAGCTTTCCCTGCTGGTCCTTCTGCTGTGGGAGCAGATGCCACTGTTCATTCTGTGCTGACTGTGTTGCTGCCAGCAGAGAGCAGGCTCTGGACTGATTCCATTCAAATGCTTTTCCTGAATGAAAGTGAGCAGTGAAAGCAACGATGGAGGCACCAATGTAAAGGGGATTGTGTGCTGAACAGGTCCAGCACCAGCTTTCAATCCTGGCTCTT
The DNA here is from genome assembly GCF_028554395.1 of Pezoporus wallicus. Lineage (NCBI taxonomy): Eukaryota > Metazoa > Chordata > Aves > Psittaciformes > Psittacidae > Pezoporus > Pezoporus wallicus. Next base: position 145 of record NW_026641862.1, on the reverse strand, counting down.
CTGCTGTGGGAGCAGAGGCCAAACGTTGGTGCTGTACTCACTGTGCTGCTGGGCAGCTGAGAGACACCACCTGAGAATTTGGATTCAAATGGACTTTTAGGTATGAAACCGAGGAGAGACTGCAATGATGGTGACACCGTTGCAA
>NW_026641861.1:0-8137 GCF_028554395.1 Pezoporus wallicus | reverse complement strand
TAACACTCATACAGGAAAAGCATTTGAATAGAATCAGTCCAGAGCCTGCTCCCTGCTGGCAGCAACACAGCACAGAATGAACAGTGGCATCTGCTCACACGGCAGAAGGAGCAGCAGGGAAAGCTAGTGCTCTGCTTCTTCAGCACACAAGCAGCTTTGCAACGGGGTCACCATCATTGCAGTCTCTCCTCGGTTTCATACCTAAAAGTCCATTTGAATCCAAATTCTCAGGTGGTGTCTCTCAGCTGCCCAGCAGCACAGTGAGTACAGCACGAACGTTTGGCCTCTGCTCCCACAGCAGAAGAGCCAGGATTGAAAGCTGGTGCTGGACCTGTTCAGCACACAATCACCTTTACATTGGTGCCTCCATCGTTGCTTTCACTGCTCACATTCATACAGGAAAAGCATTTGAATGGAATCAGTCCAGAGCCTGCTCTCTGCTGCGCAGCAACACAGTCAGCACAGAATGAACAGTGGCATCTGCTCACACGGCAGAAGGAGCAGCAGGGAAAGCTAGTGCTCTGCTTCTTCAGCACACAAGCAGCTTTGCAACGGGGTCACCATCATTGCAGTCTCTCCTCGGTTTCATACCTAAAAGTCCATTTGAATCCAAATTCTCAGGTGGTGTCTCTCAGCTGCCCAGCAGCACAGTGAGTACAGCACGAACGTTTGGCCTCTGCTCCCACAGCAGAAGAGCCAGGATTGAAAGCTGGTGCTGGACCTGTTCAGCACACAATCCCCTTTACATTGGTGCCTCCATCGTTGCTTTCACTGCTCACTTTCATACAGGAAAAGCATTTGAATGGAATCAGTCCAGAGCCTGCTCTCTCAGCTTTGCAAAGGGGTCACCATCATTGCAGTCTCTCCTCGGTTTCATACCTAAAAGTCCATTTGAATCCAAATTCTCAGGTGGTGTCTCTCAGCTGCCCAGCAGCACAGTTAGTACAGCACGAACGTTTGGCCTCTGCTCCCACAGCAGAAGAGCCAGGATTGAAAGCTGGTGCTGGACCTGTTCAGCACACAATCCCTTTTACATTGGTGCATTCATCGTTGCTTTCACTGCTCACTTTCATACAGGAAAAGCATTTGAATGGAATCAGTCCAGAGGCTGCTCTCTGCTGCGCAGCAACACAGTCAGCACAGAATGAACAGTGGCATCTGCTCACACGGCAGAAGGAGCAGCAGGGAAAGCTAGTGCTCTGCTTCTTCAGCACACAAGCAGCTTTGCAACGGGGTCACCATCATTGCAGTCTCTCCTCGGTTTCATACCTAAAAGTCCATTTGAATCCAAATTCTCAGGTGGTGTCTCTCAGCTGCCCAGCAGCACAGTGAGTACAGCACGAACGTTTGGCCTCTGCTCCCACAGCAGAAGAGCCAGGATTGAAAGCTGGTGCTGGACCTGTTCAGCACACAATCCCCTTTCCCATTGGTGCCTCCATCGTTGCTTTCACTGCTCACATTCATACAGGAAAAGCATTTGAATGGAATCAGTCCAGAGCCTGCTCTCTGCTGCGCAGCAACACAGTCAGCACAGAATGAACAGTGGCATCTGCTCACACGGCAGAAGGAGCAGCAGGGAAAGCTAGTGCTCTGCTTCTTCAGCACACAAGCAGCTTTGCAACGGGGTCACCATCATTGCAGTCTCTCCTCGGTTTCATACCTAAAAGTCCATTTGAATCCAAATTCTCAGGTGGTGTCTCTCAGCTGCCCAGCAGCACAGTTAGTACAGCACGAACGTTTGGCCTCTGCTCCCACAGCAGAAGAGCCAGGATTGAAAGCTGGTGCTGGACCTGTTCAGCACACAATCCCCTTTACATTGGTGCCTCCATCGTTGCTTTCACTGCTCACATTTTACACTTTCATACAGGAAAAGCATTTGAATGGAATCAGTCCAGAGGCTGCTCTCTGCTGCGCAGCAACACAGTCAGCACAGAATGAACAGTGGCATCTGCTCACACGGCAGAAGGAGCAGCAGGGAAAGCTAGTGCTCTGCTTCTTCAGCACACAAGCAGCTTTGCAACGGGGTCACCATCATTGCAGTCTCTCCTCGGTTTCATACCTAAAAGTCCATTTGAATCCAAATTCTCAGGTGGTGTCTCTCAGCTGCCCAGCAGCACAGTGAGTACAGCACGAACGTTTGGCCTCTGCTCCCACAGCAGAAGAGCCAGGATTGAAAGCTGGTGCTGGACCTGTTCAGCACACAATCCCCTTTACATTGGTGCCTCCATCGTTGCTTTCACTGCTCACACTCATACAGGAAAAGCATTTGAATGGAATCAGTCCAGAGCCTGCTCCCTGCTGGCAGCAACACAGCACAGAATGAACAGTGGCATCTGCTCACACGGCAGAAGGAGCAGCAGGGAAAGCTAGTGCTCTGCTTCTTCAGCACACAAGCAGCTTTGCAACGGGGTCACCATCATTGCAGTCTCTCCTCGGTTTCATACCTAAAAGTCCATTTGAATCCAAATTCTCAGGTGGTGTCTCTCAGCTGCCCAGCAGCACAGTTAGTACAGCACGAACGTTTGGCCTCTGCTCCCACAGCAGAAGAGCCAGGATTGAAAGCTGGTGCTGGACCTGTTCAGCACACAATCCCCTTTACATTGGTGCCTCCATCGTTGCTTTCACTGCTCACTTTCATACAGGAAAAGCATTTGAATGGAATCAGTCCAGAGCCTGCTCCCTGCTGCGCAGCAACACAGTCAGCACAGAATGAACAGTGGCATCTGCTCACACGGCAGAAGGAGCAGCAGGGAAAGCTAGTGCTCTGCTTCTTCAGCACACAAGCAGCTTTGCAACGGGGTCACCATCATTGCAGTCTCTCCTCGGTTTCATACCTAAAAGTCCATTTGAATCCAAATTCTCAGGTGGTGTCTCTCAGCTGCCCAGCAGCACAGTACGAACGTTTGGCCTCTGCTCCCACAGCAGAAGAGCCAGGATTGAAAGCTGGTGCTGGACCTGTTCAGCACACAATCCCTTTTACATTGGTGCCTCCATCGTTGCTTTCACTGCTCACATTCATACAGGAAAAGCATTTGAATGGAATCAGTCCAGAGCCTGCTCTCAGCTGCGCAGCAACACAGTCAGCACAGAATGAACAGTGGCATCTGCTCACACGGCAGAAGGAGCAGCAGGGAAAGCTAGTGCTCTGCTTCTTCAGCACACAAGCAGCTTTGCAACGGGGTCACCATCATTGCAGTCTCTCCTCGGTTTCATACCTAAAAGTCCATTTGAATCCAAATTCTCAGGTGGTGTCTCTCAGCTGCCCAGCAGCACAGTGAGTACAGCACGAACGTTTGGCCTCTGCTCCCACAGCAGAAGAGCCAGGATTGAAAGCTGGTGCTGGACCTGTTCAGCACACAATCCCTTTACATTGGTGCCTCCATCGTTGCTTTCACTGCTCACATTCATACAGGAAAAGCATTTGAATGGAATCAGTCCAGAGCCTGCTCTCTGCTGGCAGCAACACAGTCAGCACAGAATGAACAGTGGCATCTGCTCACACGGCAGAAGGAGCAGCAGGGAAAGCTAGTGCTCTGCTTCTTCAGCACACAAGCAGCTTTGCAACGGGGTCACCATCATTGCAGTCTCTCCTCGGTTTCATACCTAAAAGTCCATTTGAATCCAAATTCTCAGGTGGTGTCTCTCAGCTGCCCAGCAGCACAGTGAGTACAGCACGAACGTTTGGCCTCTGCTCCCACAGCAGAAGAGCCAGGATTGAAAGCTGGTGCTGGACCTGTTCAGCACACAATCCCCTTTACATTGGTGCCTCCATCGTTGCTTTCACTGCTCACTTTCATACAGGAAAAGCATTTGAATGGAATCAGTCCAGAGCCTGCTCTCTGCTGCGCAGCAACACAGTCAGCACAGAATGAACAGTGGCATCTGCTCACACGGCAGAAGGAGCAGCAGGGAAAGCTAGTGCTCTGCTTCTTCAGCACACAAGCAGCTTTGCAACGGGGTCACCATCATTGCAGTCTCTCCTCGGTTTCATACCTAAAAGTCCATTTGAATCCAAATTCTCAGGTGGTGTCTCTCAGCTGCCCAGCAGCACAGTGAGTACAGCACGAACGTTTGGCCTCTGCTCCCACAGCAGAAGAGCCAGGATTGAAAGCTGGTGCTGGACCTGTTCAGCACACAATCCCCTTTACATTGGTGCCTCCATCGTTGCTTTCACTGCTCACTTTCATACAGGAAAAGCATTTGAATGGAATCAGTCCAGAGCCTGCTCTCTGCTGCGCAGCAACACAGTCAGCACAGAATGAACAGTGGCATCTGCTCACACGGCAGAAGGAGCAGCAGGGAAAGCTAGTGCTCTGCTTCTTCAGCACACAAGCAGCTTTGCAACGGGGTCACCATCATTGCAGTCTCTCCTCGGTTTCATACCTAAAAGTCCATTTGAATCCAAATTCTCAGGTGGTGTCTCTCAGCTGCCCAGCAGCACAGTGAGTACAGCACGAACGTTTGGCCTCTGCTCCCACAGCAGAAGAGCCAGGATTGAAAGCTGGTGCTGGACCTGTTCAGCACACAATCCCCTTTACATTGGTGCCTCCATCGTTGCTTTCACTGCTAACACTCATACAGGAAAAGCATTTGAATGGAATCAGTCCAGAGCCTGCTCGCTGCTGCGCAGCAACACAGTCAGCACAGAATGAACAGTGGCATCTGCTCACACGGCAGAAGGAGCAGCAGGGAAAGCTAGTGCTCTGCTTCTTCAGCACACAAGCAGCTTTGCAACGGGGTCACCATCATTGCAGTCTCTCCTCGGTTTCATACCTAAAAGTCCATTTGAATCCAAATTCTCAGGTGGTGTCTCTCAGCTGCCCAGCAGCACAGTGAGTACAGCACGAACGTTTGGCCTCTGCTCCCACAGCAGAAGAGCCAGGATTGAAAGCTGGTGCTGGACCTGTTCAGCACACAATCCCCTTTACATTGGTGCCTCCATCGTTGCTTTCACTGCTAACACTCATACAGGAAAAGCATTTGAATGGAATCAGTCCAGAGCCTGCTCTCTGCTGCGCAGCAACACAGTCAGCACAGAATGAACAGTGGCATCTGCTCACACGGCAGAAGGAGCAGCAGGGAAAGCTAGTGCTCTGCTTCTTCAGCACACAAGCAGCTTTGCAACGGGGTCACCATCATTGCAGTCTCTCCTCGGTTTCATACCTAAAAGTCCATTTGAATCCAAATTCTCAGGTGGTGTCTCTCAGCTGCCCAGCAGCACAGTGAGTACAGCACGAACGTTTGGCCTCTGCTCCCACAGCAGAAGAGCCAGGATTGAAAGCTGGTGCTGGACCTGTTCAGCACACAATCCCTTTACATTGGTGCCTCCATCGTTGCTTTCACTGCTCACATTCATACAGGAAAAGCATTTGAATGGAATCAGTCCAGAGCCTGCTCTCTGCTGCGCAGCAACACAGTCAGCACAGAATGAACAGTGGCATCTGCTCACACGGCAGAAGGAGCAGCAGGGAAAGCTAGTGCTCTGCTTCTTCAGCACACAAGCAGCTTTGCAACGGGGTCACCATCATTGCAGTCTCTCCTCGGTTTCATACCTAAAAGTCCATTTGAATCCAAATTCTCAGGTGGTGTCTCTCAGCTGCCCAGCAGCACAGTGAGTACAGCACGAACGTTTGGCCTCTGCTCCCACAGCAGAAGAGCCAGGATTGAAAGCTGGTGCTGGACCTGTTCAGCACACAATCCCCTTTACATTGGTGCCTCCATCGTTGCTTTCACTGCTCACATTCATACAGGAAAAGCATTTGAATGGAATCAGTCCAGAGCCTGCTCTCTGCTGCGCAGCAACACAGTCAGCACAGAATGAACAGTGGCATCTGCTCACACGGCAGAAGGAGCAGCAGGGAAAGCTAGTGCTCTGCTTCTTCAGCACACAAGCAGCTTTGCAACGGGGTCACCATCATTGCAGTCTCTCCTCGGTTTCATACCTAAAAGTCCATTTGAATCCAAATTCTCAGGTGGTGTCTCTCAGCTGCCCAGCAGCACAGTGAGTACAGCACGAACGTTTGGCCTCTGCTCCCACAGCAGAAGAGCCAGGATTGAAAGCTGGTGCTGGACCTGTTCAGCACACAATCCCCTTTACATTGGTGCCTCCATCGTTGCTTTCACTGCTCACATTCATACAGGAAAAGCATTTGAATGGAATCAGTCCAGAGCCTGCTCTCTGCTGCGCAGCAACACAGTCAGCACAGAATGAACAGTGGCATCTGCTCACACGGCAGAAGGAGCAGCAGGGAAAGCTAGTGCTCTGCTTCTTCAGCACACAAGCAGCTTTGCAACGGGGTCACCATCATTGCAGTCTCTCCTCGGTTTCATACCTAAAAGTCCATTTGAATCCAAATTCTCAGGTGGTGTCTCTCAGCTGCCCAGCAGCACAGTGAGTACAGCACGAACGTTTGGCCTCTGCTCCCACAGCAGAAGAGCCAGGATTGAAAGCTGGTGCTGGACCTGTTCAGCACACAATCCCCTTTACATTGGTGCCTCCATCGTTGCTTTCACTGCTCACATTCATACAGGAAAAGCATTTGAATGGAATCAGTCCAGAGCCTGCTCTCTGCTGCGCAGCAACACAGTCAGCACAGAATGAACAGTGGCATCTGCTCACACGGCAGAAGGAGCAGCAGGAAAGCTAGTGCTCTGCTTCTTCAGCACACAAGCAGCTTTGCAACGGGGTCACCATCATTGCAGTCTCTCCTCGGTTTCATACCTAAAAGTCCATTTGAATCCAAATTCTCAGGTGGTGTCTCTCAGCTGCCCAGCAGCACAGTGAGTACAGCACGAACGTTTGGCCTCTGCTCCCACAGCAGAAGAGCCAGGATTGAAAGCTGGTGCTGGACCTGTTCAGCACACAATCCCCTTTACATTGGTGCCTCCATCGTTGCTTTCACTGCTCACTTTCATACAGGAAAAGCATTTGAATGGAATCAGTCCAGAGCCTGCTCTCTGCTGCGCAGGAACACAGTCAGCACAGAATGAACAGTGGCATCTGCTCACACGGCAGAAGGAGCAGCAGGGAAAGCTAGTGCTCTGCTTCTTCAGCACACAAGCAGCTTTGCAACGGGGTCACCATCATTGCAGTCTCTCCTCGGTTTCATACCTAAAAGTCCATTTGAATCCAAATTCTCAGGTGGTGTCTCTCAGCTGCCCAGCAGCACAGTGAGTACAGCACGAACGTTTGGCCTCTGCTCCCACAGCAGAAGAGCCAGGATTGAAAGCTGGTGCTGGACCTGTTCAGCACACAATCCCCTTTACATTGGTGCCTCCATCGTTGCTTTCACTGCTCACTTTCATACAGGAAAAGCATTTGAATGGAATCAGTCCAGAGCCTGCTCTCTGCTGCGCAGCAACACAGTCAGCACAGAATGAACAGTGGCATCTGCTCACACGGCAGAAGGAGCAGCAGGGAAAGCTAGTGCTCTGCTTCTTCAGCACACAAGCAGCTTTGCAACGGGGTCACCATCATTGCAGTCTCTCCTCGGTTTCATACCTAAAAGTCCATTTGAATCCAAATTCTCAGGTGGTGTCTCTCAGCTGCCCAGCAGCACAGTTAGTACAGCACGAACGTTTGGCCTCTGCTCCCACAGCAGAAGAGCCAGGATTGAAAGCTGGTGCTGGACCTGTTCAGCACACAATCCCTTTTACATTGGTGCCTCCATCGTTGCTTTCACTGCTCACATTCATACAGGAAAAGCATTTGAATGGAATCAGTCCAGAGCCTGCTCCCTGCTGCGCAGCAACACAGTCAGCACAGAATGAACAGTGGCATCTGCTCACACGGCAGAAGGAGCAGCAGGGAAAGCTAGTGCTCTGCTTCTTCAGCACACAAGCAGCTTTGCAACGGGGTCACCATCATTGCAGTCTCTCCTCGGTTTCATACCTAAAAGTCCATTTGAATCCAAATTCTCAGGTGGTGTCTCTCAGCTGCCCAGCAGCACAGTTAGTACAGCACGAACGTTTGGCCTCTGCTCCCACAGCAGAAGAGCCAGGATTGAAAGCTGGTGCTGGACCTGTTCAGCACACAATCCCTTTTACATTGGTGCCTCCATCGTTGCTTTCACTGCTCACTTTCATACAGGAAAAGCATTTGAATGGAATCAGTCCAGAGGCTGCTCCTGCTGCGCAG
>NW_026641860.1:0-7996 GCF_028554395.1 Pezoporus wallicus | reverse complement strand
GCCTGAACCCGTTTTGGGGCGTTTGAGGCCGTTTCTGATGTATTTTAGCCCGGTTTTGGGGCGTTTCAAGGCGTTTTTGGGGTGATTTTAGCCCCGTTTGGGGACGTTTGAGGCCGTTTCTGAGGTGCCTGAACCCGTTTTGGGGACGTTTTAGCCCGTTTCTGGGGTGTTTGTACTCGGTTTTGGGGTGTTTTGGGGCGTTTGAGGCCGTTTCTAAGGTGCCTGAACCCGTTTTGGGGCGTTTTAGGCCGTTTCTGATGTATTTTAGCCTGGTTTTGGGGCGTTTCAAGGCGTCTTTTGGGGTGATTTTAGCCCCGTTTGGGGACGTTTGAGACCGTTTCTGGGGTGTTTGTACTCGGTTTTGGGGTGTTTTGGGGTGTTTTAGCCCGTTTCTGAGGTGCCTGAACCCGTTTTGGGGCGTTTTAGCCCGTTTCTGGGGTGTTTGTACTCGGTTTTGGGGTGTTTTGGGGTGTTTTAGCCCGTTTCTGAGGTGCCTGAACCCGTTTTGGGGCGTTTTAGGCCGTTTCTGATGTATTTTAGCCCGGTTTTGGGGCGTTTCAAGGCGTTTTTTGGGGTGATTTTAGCCCCGTTTGGGGACGTTTGAGACCGTTTCTGGGGTGCCTGGACCCGTTTTGGGGCGTTTGAGGCCGTTTCTGGGGTGAATGAACCCGTTTTGGGGACGTTTTAGCCCGTTTCTGGGGTGTTTGAACTCGGTTTTGGGGTGTTTTGGGGCGTTTTTGGACGTTTCTGAGGTGCCTGAACCCGTTTTTGGGGACGTTTTAGGCCGTTTCTGGGGTGTTTGAACCCGTTTTGGGGGTGTTTTAGCCCGTTTCTGGGGTGTTTGTACTCGGTTTTGGGGTGTTTTTGGGCGTTTTAGCCCCGTTTTTGAGGTGCCTGAACCCGGTTTTGGGGCGTTTGAGGCCGTTTCTGAGGTGCCTGAACCCGGTTTTGGGGCGTTTGAGGCCGTTTCTGAGGTGCCTGAACCCGGTTTTGGGGCGTTTGAGGCCGTTTCTGAGGTGCCTGAACCCGGTTTTGGGGCGTTTGAGACCGTTTCTGAGGTGCCTGAACCCGTTTTGGGGCGTTTTAGGCCATTTCTGGGGTGTTTGAACTCAGTTTTGGGGTGTTTTGGGGCGTTTTAGCCCGTTTCTGAGGTGCCTGAACCCGTTTTGGGGCATTTTAGGCCGTTTCTGATGTATTTTAGCCTGGTTTTGGGGCGTTTCAAGGCGTCTTTTGGGGTGATTTTAGCCCCGTTTGGGGACATTTGAGACCGTTTCTGAGGTGCCTGGAACCGTTTTGGGGTGTTTTAGCCCGTTTCTGCGGTGTTTGAACCCGTTTTGGGGGCGTTTTAGCCCGTTTCTGGGGTGTTTGAACTGGTTTTTGGGGTGTTTTGGGGCGTTTTAGGCCGTTTCTGAGGTGCCTGAACCCGTTTTGGGGCGTTTTAGCCCGTTTCTGATGTAGTTTAGCCCGGTTTTGGGGCGTTTCAAGGCGTTTTTTGGGGTGATTTTAGCCCCGTTTGGGGACGTTTGAGACCGTTTCTGGGGTGCCTGGACCCGTTTTGGGGCGTTTGAGGCCGTTTCTGGGGTGTTTGAACCCGTTTTGGGGACGTTTTAGCCCGTTTCTGGGGTGTTTGCACTCGTTTTTGGGGTGTTTTGGGGCGTTTTAGCCCTTTTCTGAGGTGCCTGAACCCGTTTTGGGGCGTTTTAGGCCGTTTCTGATGTAGTTTAGCCCAGTTTTGGTGCGTTTCAAGGCGTTTTTTTGGGGTGTTTTTAGCCCCGTTAGAGGCCGTTTCTGAGGTGCCTGAACCCGGTTTTGGGGCATTTTAGCCCGTTTCTGGGGTGTTTGAACTCGGTTTTGGGGTGTTTTGGGGAGTTTTAGCCCGTTTCTGAGGTGCCTGAACCCATTTGGGGGGGGGGGTTGGGGCGTTTTAGCCCGTTTCTGGAGTGTTTTTAGCCCGGTTTTGGGGTGTTTATGCCCGTCTTGGGGGTGTTTTGGGGAGTTTTAGGTCGTTTCTGAGGTGCGTGAACCCGTTTTGGGGCATTTTAGCCCGTTTCTGATGTACTTTAGCCCGGTTTTGGGGTGTTTCAGCCCGTGTCTGGGGTGTTTTTAGCCCGGTTTTGGGGTGTTTATGCCCGTTTTCGGGGTGTTTTGGGGCGTTTTAGGTCGTTCCTGAGGTGCCTGAACCCGTTTTGGGGCATTTTAGCCCATTTCTAGGGTGTTTGAACTCGTTTTGGGGGTGTTTTGGGGCATTTTAGGGCGTTTTTTTTGTGTTTGAACTCGGTTTTGGGGTGTTTTGGGGTGTTTTAGCCCGTTTCTGAGGTGCCTGAAGCCGTTCTGGGGCATTTTAGGCCGTTTCTGATGTATTTTAGCCCAGTTTTGGGGTGTTTCAGCCCGTTTCTGGGATGTTTTTAGCCCCATCTGGGGACGTTTTAGCCCGTTTCTGGGGTGTTTGAACCCGTTTTGGGGGTGTTTTGGGGCGTTTGAGCCCGTTTCTGGGATGTTTGAACTCGTTTTGGGGCGTTTCAGCTCGTTTCTGATGTACTTTAGCTCGGTTTTGGGGTGTTTCAGCCCATGTCTGGGGTGTTTTAGCCCGTTTTCGGGGTGTTTTGTGGCGTTTTAGCCCGTTTCGGAGTTGCCTGAACCCGTTTCGGGAGTGTTTTGGTTCGTTTTAGCCGGTTTCTGGGGTGTTTGAACCCTTTTTGGGGTGTTTTGGGGCGTTTTAGCCCGTTTATGATGTAGTTTAGCCTGTTTTTGGGGTGTTTCAGCCCGTTTCTGTCTTGTCTAAGCCGGGTTTTGGGGTGTTTGAGCCCAGTTTTGGGGGTGTTTGGGGGCGTTTGAGCCCAGATTTGGGGGTGTTTTAGCTCATTTTGGGGTGGTTTAGCCCGGTTTTGCTTCTGTTTTGGGGTGTTCCAGCTCGTTTCTGGGGTGTTTCAGCCCGTTTTGGGGTGTCAGAGCCCGTTATTGGAGAGGTTTAGCCCATTTCTGGTGTGATTTAGCCCTGTTTTGGGGCATTTGAGTCCATTTTTTGGGTGTTTTGGGCCATCTGATCCCAGTTTTGGGCCGTTTCTGGGATGTTTGAGCCCGTTTCTGGGGTGTTTGAGCCCGTTTTGGGATGTCTGAGCGCGGTTTTGGTGTGCTTCGGGGTGTTTTAGCTCGTTTTGGGGGTGGTTTAGCCTGGTTTTGGGGTGTTTTGGGGCGTTTGAGCCCGTTTTTGGCGTTTTTCAGCCCGTTTCTGGGGCGTTTGAGCCCGTTTCTGGGTGTTTCCTCCCGGTTTTGGTGTGTTTTAGCCCCTTTTTGGAGTGTTTCTGGTGCTTTTGCGCCTATCTCTGGGCGTTTCAGCCCGTTTCTGAGGGGTTTCAGGGTGTTTCAGCCCGTTTCTGGCGTGTTCTTGTTGCGTTTGCCCCCTGTTTTGGGGTGTTTCAGCCCGTTTCTGGTGTGTTTGCGCCCGTTTCGGGGTGTTTCTGATGCGTTTCAGCCCGGTTTTGGTGTGTTTGAGCCCGTTTCTGGATGTTTCATCCCGTTTCTGGAGCGTTTGATCCCGGTTTTGGAGGGTTTCTGCTGCGTTTGCCCCCGTTTCGGGGTGTCTGATCCCAAATTTGGTGGCTTTGAGCCCGTTTCTGGGGTGTTTCTGGGTGTCTGATCCCGGTTTTGGTGAGTTTGAGCCCGTTTAGGAGTGGGTTTGGGGTGTTTCAGCCCGTTTCGGGTGCCTTTGAGCCCGGTTTTGGTGCGTTTCAACCCGTTTCTGGTGCATTTCGACCCGTTTCGGGTGCGTTTCGGCCCGTTTCTGGGGTGTTTCTAGGTGTCTGGTCCCGTTTTTGGTGGGTTTGAGCCCGCTTTGGAGTGGTTTTGGGGTGTTTCAGCCTGTTTCAGGTCTGTTCTCGTGCGTTTGAGCCCGTTTCTGGGGTGTTTCTGCCTGTTTCTGGGTGTCTGATCCCAGTTTTGGTGGGTTTGAGCCCGTTTTTGGAGTGGCTTTGGAGCGTTTGAGCCCGTTTCGGGTGCGTTTGAGCCCGGTTCGAGTCCTTTCGCGCCCGTTTCTGGTGCGTTTCGGCCCATTTCTGGACTGTTTCTGGGTGTCTGATCCCGTTTCGGGTCCGTTGGGGGCCGTTTCTGTTGCGTTCTCGCCCGTTTCGGGTCTGTTCCCGCCCGTTTCTAGTGCGTTTCGGGTCCGTTCGCGCCCGTTTTGGGTCCGTTCGCGCCCGTTTTCTATGCGTTTCGGGACCGTTGGGGCCCATTCCGGGTCCGTTGGCGGCCGTTTCGGGTCCGTTCGCTCCCATTTCTGTTGCGTTCTCGCCCGTTTCGGGTCCGTTCGCTCCCATTTCTGTTGCGTTCTCGCCCGTTTCGGGTCCGTTGGCGCCCGTTTTTTATGCGTTTGAGCCCGTTTTCTGTGCGTTTCGGCCCGTTTCGGGTCCGTTCTCGCCCGTTTCGGGTCCGTTCGCACCCGTTTTTTATGCGTTCTCGCCCGTTTCTGTTGCGTTCTCGCCCGTTTCGGGTCCGTTCTCGCCCGTTTCGGGCGTTTCTGTTGCGTTCTCGCCCGTTTCTGTTGCGTTCTGGCTCGTTTCTGTTACGTCCTCGTCCATTTCTGTTGCGTCCTCGCCCGTTTCGGGTCCGTTAGGGCCCATTTTTTATGCGTTTGAGCCCGTTTTTTTCTGCGTTCTCGCCCGTTTCAGTTCCGTTTGCTCCCATTTCTGTTGCGTCCTGGCCCGTTTCGGGTCCATTGGCGCCCGTTTCTCGCCCGTTTCTCCCCCGTTTCGGCTCCGTTTTCTCCCGTTTTCTGTGCGTTTCTGTTGCGTTCTCTCCCGTTTCGGGTCCGTTGGCGCCCGTTTTTTATGCGTTTGAGCCCGGTTTTTGTGCGTTTCGGCCCGTTTCTGTTGCGTTCTCGCCCGTTTCTGTTGCGTTCTCGCCCGTTTCGGGTCCGTTCTCACCCATTTTGGACCCGTTCTGGCCCCTTCTCGCCCGTTTCGGGCCCGTCCTCGCCCGTTTCTGTTGCGTCCCCGCCCGTTTCGGGTCCGTCCTCGCTCTTTTCTGTTGCGCCCCCGCCCGTTTCTGTTGCGCCCCCGCCCGTTTCTGTTGCGTTCTCGCCCGTTTCGGGTCCGTTCTCGCCCGTTTCGGGCGTCTCTGTTGCGTTCTCGCCCGTTTCTGTTGCGTCCTCGTCCGTTTCTCTTGCGTCCTCGTCCATTTCTGTTGCGTCCTCGCCCGTTTCGGGTCCGTTGGGGCCCATTTTTTATGCGTTTGAGCCCGTTTTTTTCTGCGTTCTCGCCCGTTTCAGTTCCGTTTGCTCCCATTTCTGTTGCGTCCTGGCCCGTTTCGGGTCCATTGGCGCCCGTTTCTCGCCCGTTTCTCCCCCGTTTCGGCTCCGTTTTCTCCCGTTTTCTGTGCGTTTCTGTTGCGTTCTCTCCCGTTTCAGGTCCGTTGGCGCCCGTTTTTTATGCGTTTGAGCCCGGTTTTTGTGCGTTTCGGCCCGTTTCTGTTGCGTTCTCGCCCATTTCTGTTGCGTTCTCGCCCGTTTCGGGTCCGTTCTCGCCCATTTTGGACCCGTTCTGGCCCCTTCTCGCCCGTTTCTGTTGCGTCCCCGCCCGTTTCGGGTCCGTTCTCGCCCGTTTCGGGTCCGTCCTCGCCCGTTTCTGTTGCGTTCTCGCCCGTTTCGGGTCCGTTCTCGCCCGTTTTGGACCCGTTCTGGCCCGTCCTCGCCCGTTTCTGTTGCGTTCTCGCCCGTTTCGGGTCCGTTCTCGCCCGTTTTGGACCCGTTCTGGCCCGTTCTCGCCCGTTTTGGGCCCGTCCTCGCCCGTTTCTGTTGCTTTCTCGCCCGTTTCTGTTGCGTCCCCTCCCGTTTCGGGTCCGTTTTCGCCCGTTTCTGTTGCGTCCTCACCCGTTTCTGTTGCTTTCTCGCCCGTTTCGGGTCCGTTTTCGCCCGTTTCGGGTCCGTTCTCGCCCGTTTCTGTTGCGTCCCCTCCCGTTTCTGTTGCGTCCCCTCCCGTTTCTGTTGCGTCCCCTCCCGTTTCTGTTGCGTCCCCTCCCGTTTCTGTTGCGTCCCCTCCCGTTTCTGTTGCGTCCCCTCCCGTTTCTGTTGCGTCCCCTCCCGTTTCTGTTGCATTCTCGCCCGTTTCTGTTGCGTCCTCGCCCGTTTCTGTTGCGTCCTCGCCCGTTTCTGTTGCTTTCTCGCCCGTTTCGGGTCCGTTCTCGCCCGTTTCTGTTGCGTCCCCTCCCGTTTCTGTTGCGTCCCCTCCCGTTTCGAGTCCGTTTTCGCCAGTTTCTGTTGCGTCCTCGCTCGTTTCTGTTGCTTTCTCGCCCGTTTTGGGTCCGTTTTCGCCCGTTTCTGATGCTTTCTCGCCCGTTTCTGTTGCTTTCTCGCCCGTTTCGAGTCCGTTTTCGCCCGTTTCTGTTGCTTTCTCGCCCGTTTCGGGTCCGTTTCCGCCCGTTTCTGTTGCTTTCTCGCCCGTTTCTGTTGCTTTCTCGCCCGTTTCTGTTGCTTTCTCGCCCGTTTCTGTTGCGTCCCCGCCCGTTTCGAGTCCGTTTTCGCCCGTTTCTGTTGCTTTCTCGCCCTTTTCGGGTCCGTTTTCGCCCGTTTCTGTTGCGTCCCCTCCCGTTTCGAGTCCGTTTTCGCCCGTTTTTGTTGCGTCCCCGCCCGTTTCGAGTCCGTTTTCGCCCGTTTCTGTTGCTTTCTCGCCCGTTTCTGTTGCTTTCTCGCCCTTTTCGGGTCCGTTTTCGCCCGTTTCTGTTGCGTCCCCGCCCGTTTCGAGTCCGTTTTCGCCCGTTTCTGTTGCGTCCCCGCCCGTTTCGGGTCCGTTTCCGCCCGTTTCTGTTGCTTTCTCGCCCGTTTCGAGTCCGTTTTCGCCCGTTTCTGTTGCGTCCTCGCCCGTTTCGGGTCCGTTTTCGCCCGTTTCTGTTGCTTTCTCTCCCGTTTCGAGTCCGTTTTCGCCCGTTTCTGTTGCTTTCTCGCCCTTTTCGGGTCCGTTTTCGCCCGTTTCTGTTGCGTCCCCTCCCGTTTCGAGTCCGTTTCCGCCCGTTTCTGTTGCTTTCTCGCCCGTTTCGAGTCCGTTTTCGCCCGTTTCTGTTGCGTCCTCACCCGTTTCGGGTCCGTTTCCGCCCGTTTCTGTTGCTTTCTCGCCCGTTTCGGGTCCGTTCTCTCCCGTTTCTGTTGCGTCCCCGCCCGTTTCGGGTCCGTTTCCGCCCGTTTCTGTTGATTTCTCGCCCGTTTCTGTTGCGTCCCCGCCCGTTTCTGTTGCTTTCTCGCCCGTTTCTGTTGCTTTCTCGCCCGTTTCTGTTGCGTCCCCGCCCGTTTGAGCTCCGTCGCTGCCCGTTGCCGGGTGCGAGCCCCCTCTCCCCCCCCCCAGGCCATGTCTCCGTGGCTGTGCGTGCTGCTGGCGCTGGGCGCGGTGCTGCTGCCGTTGCTGTACGGGCGCTGGGGCCGGTTCCGGTTCTGGTGCAAGATGGGGTTCTACAACGGCTGGATCCTGGTGCTGGCCCTCGCCGCCATCCCCCTCTGCGCCCCCCGCGGCCGCGACGTCGAGAACATGAAGTGAGGCCGTGGGGCGCTATGGGGCGGCCGTGGGGCGCTATTGGGGGGAGTTATGGGGGGCTATGGGGGGGGTTATGGGGGTCTATGGGGCTCTATGGAGGGGGCTATGGGGGGGGTTATGGGGGTCTATGGGGCTCTATGGGGGCTCTGTGGGACTCTATGGGGGAGTTATGGGGCTCTATGTGGGGGCCAATGGGTCCCTATAGGGGGGCTATGGGGTCCTGTAGGGGTCTATGGGGTGTCCATGGGGGGGTTATGGGGGTCTATGGGGCTCTATGGGGGGGGCTATGGGGGGTCTATGGGAGTCTATAGGGGGGGTTATGGGGCTCTGTGGGGGGGGTTATGGGGTCCTATGGGGGTCTATGGGGTGTCCATGGGGGGTTATGGGGGTCTATGGGGCTCTAGGAGGGGGTTATACGGCTCTATGGAGGGGGCTATGGGGTCCTCTAGGGGGTCTATGGGGTGTCTATGGGGGTCCATGGG
>NW_026641859.1:0-810 GCF_028554395.1 Pezoporus wallicus | reverse complement strand
GGGGAACGGGGAACAACGGGGGAACAACGGGGGAGCAACGGGGGAACAATGAGGGGAAACAACGGGGGAACAACGGGGGAACAACGGGGGAGCAACGGGGGAACAACGGGGGAGCAACGGGGGAACAATGAGGGGAAACAACGGGGGAACAACGGGGGAACAACGGGGGAACAACGGGGGAACAATGAGGGGGAACAATGAGGGGGAACAACGGGGGAACAACGGGGGAACAATGAGGGGGAACAACGGGGGAACAATGAGGGGGAACAACGGGGGAACAACGGGGGAACAACGGGGGAACAATGAGGGGGAACAACGGGGGAACAATGGGGGAACAACGGGGGAACAATGAGGGGGAACAACGGGGGAACAATGGGGGAACAACGGGGGGGAACAATGGGGGAACAACGGGGGAACAACGGGGGGAACAATGGGGGAACAATGGGGGAACAACAATGGGGTAACAATGGGGCGTAACAGTGGGGTGATGACAAGGGTAAAAACAATGGGTAACGACATTGGGATAACAATGGGGTAACAGCAATGGGATAGCGGTGGGGTAACAACGGTGGGGTAACAACAATGGGGTAACAACAGTGGGATAGCTGTGGGGTAACAACGGTGGGGTAACAACAATGGGGTAACAACAGTGGGATAGCTGTGGGGTAACAACGGTGGGGTAACAACGGGGGGGTAACAACAGTGGGGTAATGGCAGGGGTAAAAACAATGGGGTAACAACATTGGGATAACAATGGGGTAACAACAATGGGATAGCGGTGGGGTAACAACGGTGGGGTAACAACAATGG
>NW_026641858.1:0-7984 GCF_028554395.1 Pezoporus wallicus | reverse complement strand
GATGGCTGCACAGTCAGCGCCGAAGGTCGTGCTCAAGAGCACCACCAAGATGTCTCTGAACGAGCGGTGAGGAAGCCAACAGCAGCTTCAGCTCATAAGAAATCGTTGTCCTTAGTTATCACTGCCCACAAAAAAAAAAACCAAACCCACCCAGCCTGGTTTCGGCCCTCTTTTAAGCTCACTAAAGCAAGCCGATGGCTGTGCACCTCTGCCTTAAACCACGCCAAAGGTGGCACGCAAGGTTTAAAGGGCGAGCGTTTTCGGAGCGGTTTGATCCGTCGCGGTTTAATAGGAAACCCTTGCGACACGTAAATGTGGTGGGATGTGTTATAACCCAAGAGAGAGAGAAAAGCTCACACCCTCCCTTTTCTCTTCCACGTGTGTTTTACATTGATAGAGGCGACGCTGCAGCACGGTAGCATGTTACCCAAGCTGCAGGAGGCTTGCTGCTTTGTCCAAGGCAGACACACGTGCATGTGGTCTGGCCTGTAAGAGGCAGGCAGCGGGCCGCTGAACAAGCCCAAAGGCCCTTTAACAACGTTCTGGGCCTTGTAAGAGGCAAATGCTTTGCTTCATCTCCATCTCTTTTTCTTTCTCTTGCCTCGATTCCTTTATTTCTTCTGTTGAGTATTCCTCTGGTTTTCCATGCCGTTGAGCTCGTGCAGTTCGACAGTGGTCACTAACAGCAATGCAGTTCTGTTTCACTTTCCTCCTAACCACTCTTGGATTATCTTTTGTTGGTAGCATGGAGCCAGGGGGAAATAGAGCCGTGTTTGTGTTGCCCCTGCTCTAGCAAGTGCTGCAGGGAGATGGATGGAGAGGCCAAACTGGTGCTCAGAGTTATCCTAGGCAAGATGAGGGGCAGGGCAGGGGAGGCCTTGTTAGCCCGTTTTGGTTTGGTCAGGCCATATTCCCCATCTCTAAGTGTTGTTTCCCAGCCCCAGCACCCAGCAGGATGCGGATGGGCTGCTCCTAAGGAGGCTTGCCATCTTGCTGCTCCTGGATCCTCCTAAAGAGAAGATCCTTTGTGCCCCAAAGAAACTGCCAAGTGAAGTGTTTCTCTGAGCAGCCACGCTTGGGTGGTGGCATTGCTCCTATGGGGCACCAGAGGCCACCAGACTGTCCTTAGGGGGATGTCTTTTGTTAAGGTGCCTTTTGGCCTTGAGTTTTTAACCCTCTTGGGGGGGTGAATTTGGCTTTTGCAGTCAGATTTCCCTTTGCTTTTGTGTTCCTGTGATGTCCTCTCCCATCTGTCACGGCCATCTCTGCTTCTTGCTTGTTGTCATTCCTTCTGCCATTTCTAACCTCAGTAACCTAAAGCTTTCTCACTTCTCGATTAATACGCAGCATCATTTCTGAGTTTCCAGTTCTTGCACATTTGTGGAAAACGAGGAATACCTAATCCCATATGCCGTGACCTAAGTACCACTCTTTACGTAAGGTTCATGGGATCTGGAGATCCAGTCTTGAGAGCCATGAAATGCCAATAAATGTATGTAATAAAAGCTTTCTTTAAACACCCGTTTTATTCGACCTTGAAGCTTTACTAACATGCTGAAGAACAAACAGCCGATGCCAGTGAATATTCGGGCTACCATGCAGCAGCAGCAGCAGCTAGCCAGTGCCAGAAACAGAAGACTGGCCCAGCAGATGGAGAACAGACCTTCTGTCCAGGCGGCTTTGAAGCTCAAACAGGTGAGAGACGGCCACGGGTTCTGATGCCTGCCAGCAGCACGTGGATGGGGGAAAATGGCCTTGGATGCTCAAACTGAGAGACCTGGAAGGGCCTTGCAGGAGATGCCGCCTTTCCCTTTAGATAAGTAATGCTTTTGTGACTCAGTGGTTCACGTTGGGGGTGTTTTGTGCTGGTTGTTGATGTCTCCTCTCTGTTTTTCCAGAGCAGTGGTTCTCAGTCTGGGTTTCTGGATCTGCGAGCGCTTCGCCTCACACTCTAGCTGCAGTTCCAACTGCTGTGGGTTGTTCCCAGTACTTACTGGCCAGTTGAGGCTGGTTGCTCCCATCCCCAGCTCCATCCTCTCCTGGTGCACTCCCTTCATAGCAGCTGGCTGCGAGGAACAGAGGAACAAACTGATGTGGGGCTGAACGCTAGAATGCAGGCCTGGATTTAAGGCACGGGGTTGAATTCTCCTTAGATAAAGAGTATTTATCATTTCAGCTTTCGGTGCCGAGTCTTACAGATTACGTTCCTCCAGTTGCTTTCTGGCAGTAGAGCAGAAGACCCGAGCACAATTGTTAGATCTTAATTTCCCTGCTGAAATGAGTGTGTTTCTCCCTAACTCTGGACTGAAAGAAGCGGCAGGAGGGGTGGCTGGTAAGAGAAGCTTAAAGAGGATGTGTAGGGCGCAGCATTGAAGGATGTGGGGTGTTAGAGGTGCTGCGAGGGATGGAGCATCCCTGCTCTGGAGCCAGAGTGAAGGAGCTGGGCTGGATCAGCCTGGAGAGGAGAAGGCTCCCTAAGGGGAGACCTTAGAGCAGCTCCAGTGCCTAAAGGGGCTGCAGGAAACGTGGAGAGGGGCTTTGGACAAGGGCCTGTAGGGCCAGGCCAAGGGGAATGGCTTGAACCTGCCAGAGGGGAGGCTGAGATGAGCTCTTAGGCAGAAGCTCTTCCCTGGGAGGGTGCTGAGGCGCTGGCACAGGGTGCCCAGAGAAGCTGTGGCTGCCCCATCCCTGGCAGTGTTCAAGGCCAGGTTGGATGGGACTGGAAGAGCTTTAAGCTCCCTTCAACCCAGACCAGTCTGGGATCCTATGAAATGGAAGCCTGTGGGGTAGGGCCTCAGCTCTGCCGCGAGCTCAGGCAGCAGCATCGCATGATTCAACTGCACCATTAGTTCCATGTAATTCTGTACATTCTCTCCCACATGAGGAGGAAGCCTTGGGAGTGTCTCCTTGGAAATGTCTCAGCTGAGCTGCCTCCCCACATAGCTGGAATTCTTCAGCCTGCCCCGTTGAGGGCTCACTCTGATAAAGAGGAATGCAGCTCCTGTTTAAGATCTCTTGAGGCTCCTGTTGTTAAGAGCAGGCTGTGGTGGCAGGCGGCCTCACAGAGCCTGGAAACAGCAGCTCTGGAAACGGCTTCAGGATGTTTGGAAAGCTAAGAATTTCACAAGTGATAAGTGAAACTGGATTTAAAGGGTGAACTTAGTGCTGAAGTGCTGCAAAGGAGCAGGGAAGAACTGATCTTTTGGCTTAGCTCCTAAACCCCTGTGATTTCTGTGTTCAGCGCAAATGTACTTCCATGGATTTCTGCACATAAAAGGGGGGCCGTGGGGGTATTTCGGAGCCTGGATTCTGTTGTGTTCTCTGGGCTCTGGAAGTTGATGTGGTGATGGGATTTTCCCAAGTGCAGGCTATCACCAGGAGCATTTCTGATCCTCTGGGATGTGAGTGCTCTCCGAAGGGACCATTCTGAGCTCCTGTGGAGCACTTGGTGTGCGATTCCTGGGTCTGTGGTTTGCAGCTGAGTGCACGAGTGCTTAAATAAACCTCCCGTGTTCTGTCTTTAATGCAAACCCATTTGTACTGACTGGTTCTGGACGTGCCTTTGCTTAGTAGCTGGAGCAGACCAAGGTGCTCTGGGGCAGAGCAGAAGGGCTGAGCCTCTCGGGCCTGTTTCAGCCCCAGGTCCAGCAGCTTAACTTTAAACTCGGGTGGTAAGTGACATCAAGGAGTAGTTGGATGTGGATCGTACACATGCTTTCTCTTTCCTTCCTGCTGGTGAGGCTGGGCACAGGAGAGAGGCTCCTGGTTTAGGCTGTTGGGATTATGACTAAACTGGGATGTAAACTGTCTTAAGCTGGGATGTAAAGCCCACCTTGGTGAGAAGTTGAGCCGTGTCTGCAGCCCTTCTGTGTGAGCATTTGGGAGCAGGAGCTCCAGGGAATGGATTCTGGTGAAGAACCCACTTCAAAAGCCAAACACACAGTGATGACTGTTCTGCAGCTGCTCTGGTGAGGGTAAATCTCTTCAGTACAGTTTGCTGCTTGTATAAACAGAAAAGTGGATGCTTTTCCTAGCTTTGTATGGAAACAGGATGGGGTTAGGGAATGATATCCATGGTGTGTGGCTCACAGATGTCACTCGCTCCGTGGAGGGAGGCTGGGTTTGTGCAGCAGGGATCAGCTTGGACTATCCCAGCAGAAGGGATCATTGGGCTGCCTTTAGGATGAAGGATCTGCTTGGCTTTGGCCTGAGCAGCACTGCTGAAAGCAGAGAGCAAAGTGCTTCCTTGTCTCTGGACAGACACAGGGCTTTGCTCTCTGCCCTGCACCAGTTCTCCCTCCCAGACCAGATTTGACTGCCTTTGAAGCTTGATCATCCATTGCAGAGAGCTGGTAGCCCTCTGGTTTCCTTACAGCGAGATACACCAGGGCATCACCCCTGTTGTGTTGATGGGTGACAACTGTGCTGGTTGTGGGGCAAGTCCACGATTGCTGCATGACTTTTTCTCCCCTTTCTTACACATCTTTTATTCCAGAAGAGCTTGAAGCAACGCCTCGGGAAAAGCAACATCCAGGCCCGGTTAGGCCGACCAGCGGGGCCCCTCGCTCGCGGAGCCATGGGGGGAAGAGGATTGTCCATGGGGCAGAGGGGTTTGCCACGGGGAGCCATGCGTGGAGGCCGGGGAGCCAGAGCTCTGCTGCGAGGAGGGATCCCGCTCCGAGGTCAGATCCCAATCCGTGTGGCACTGGAGCTGCTGGGCTGTCACCAGGGATGTTGTGGACAGCGTGACTCTGATTCTGTCGGAAAACTGATCGCTTTCCCATTGGAATTCTCTCTCAAAGGTCAGAGCCTGCTGCGTGGAGGACGAGGGATATCCCCCAGGATGGGCCTGAGGAGAGGTGGCCTTCGAGGCCGTGGTGGCCCTGGAAGAGGAGGTCTGGGCCGAGGCGCGATGGGCCGCGGGGGACTCGGAGGCAGAGGTTGGTGCTCACAAGGGTAATAACACACAGCTGTAATTCCGTCTCCTGTGGTGCAGCCCCCAACCCCTCTGAATCCATGCATGGCATAGTGCTAAATGAGGGATTTAATTCCCAAAACACCCATTGGGGCTCCCTGACTGTGTCCACAAAGGGCTCTGGGCATGGCTGCTGAAGTTGTACCCATGGCTTGGAACAGTGGGGAGGCAGCAGGTACTCCTGTTGAGGAAGACTGCTCTGTCTCCTCGCGCTGGAGGACGTGATGCAGGGCCTGTGCAGACCACGAGGCTCTTAAACCCATCAGTCAGGGGGAAATGAGCAGAGGAGAAAGTCTGAACCCTGCAAAATAAACTCAAATTCAGCCTCTGGAACTGAATCAGTTTGGGGAAGTGAACCCTCTTCACCACAGGGATGGGGGAAGCAGGAGGAAACGAGACAGCTGTGCTGGGTGGTGGTTCGTGTTTCAGCCAGATGTGCTCTCATGATCCTGTGGGATTGGCTCCGTGTTTGTGGGAGCAGTTACCCAGGAAGCTGCTGATCCCTCCACAACTTCAGCCTGACACATTTGAGTTAGGCTGAAAAACTCCGGATTCCATGGCAAAATGGGCTTCTAAGGGGTGATGCTGCTGCTCCTTGGCCACCAAAGTTTCAGCCTGACCCAGAGGCGTGTGGAATCTTGGGAATCTCAGTGGGGGGGTGGGTGTTCAGGCACCTGCATTCCCAAAGCCCATGCTGGCTGTAACCATCCTCTTGGTTCCCCCCCCAAGGTCGTGGCATGGCCGGACGGGGCCGGGGCGGCTTCGGAGGCCGCGGCAGAGGCCGGGGCCGAGGCAGAGGATCGGCGCGGCCGGCGCTGACCAAGGAGCAGCTGGATAACCAGTTGGATGCCTACATGTCTAAGACGAAAGGACACCTGGACGCCGAGCTGGATGCTTACATGGCTCAGACAGACCCCGAGTCCAACGACTGAAGGGCCTTTCCCAGAGACCTTGTGGAAGTTGGTGTGTGGTGCCCGTAAAGCTAAACATGGGAAAAGCCTGAGTCCTGCCGGGAGGAGCCGCCGGCGTAGGGAGCAGCCCGGGCTTTAGTGTCTTCCTTTCACCTTTTGATACTCTCTGTTGTATGAAAACCTCTTCCTTTGGGATTGTTTTTATATCTTTATTTCTCCTCTTCCCCCCCACCCCCAACACGAACGTGAACCCGCTGACATTGGTGCTGGTGACACGATCCTGCGGTTCCGTGCCTCTTTTTAAGCTCCGTGGTGGCATTTTGGGATCACCCCCATCCCCAAACGCCACCGCAGGGCCGAGCTTACACCCAGGGCTCAATTTGAACCCATCTTGAAGCAGCAAAAACCTCTTCCCAGGAGGACAAACCCTCGGGGCAGGTTTCCTTGTGGCGCTCCCCACGCCAGGCTTTGCCTCACCACCACTGTTTCCTCTCGTTGTCGGTAGCCAGCGTTGCGGGCAGGGCACTGCCCAGGTTGCAGACTTCCTTTAGTTGGGTTTTCCGATGGTTTTTAGATTAAAGTTTGGCTTCTTTCCGTTGTGTTGGAGCCGGTGGTTTCCGTATCTGGTGAAACGAATTGGAAGCAGGAAGTTCAAATGACAGCAGGGAAGGTGAAATGGAGTTGGGCCCCTAAAACAATGGGGTCCAACGTTCATCCCTTATGGTATAACCCCCCCCCCCTCCCAGTTCTCCCTTGTGCCTGTGTGGGCAGGGGTCTGTACCCCGTTGGATTCAGCCATAATGTGAACCGTTCCAGTTCCCATGGAATCTTGTAGTTCTGGTTTGTTGTTAACAAAGGAAAAGTCATTATCAAAGCGGTTGTGGACTCTGCTGCTTGTTTTCCATGCAAATGGGGATTGTTGGGCCCTGAGCCGGGGGGTCCCGGGAAGCAGGAACAGGCAGGGGAGGGGGCAGGACCGCGGGCAGGGCTGCAGGCAGCCAGAGAAGATGCAGCGGGAGCGGGGCCCCGAGTGGGCAGAGCCGGCTGGAGGAGGTGAGTTAAAGGGATGGGGGGAGCCCCATGTCCGTGTTAAGGGGTCCCAGGGTTGGAGGGAGTCCCATGTCCATGTTAAAGGGATGGAGGGAGCCTCATGTCCATAGTAAAGGGGTCCATGTCCATGTTAAGGGCATCCCAGGGATGGAGGGAGTCCCATGTCTGTGTTTAAGGGATGGAGGGAGCCCCATGTCCATGTTAAAGGGTCCCAGGGATGGAGGGAGCCCCATGTCCATGTTAAAGGGTCCCAGGGATGGAGGGAGCCCCATGTCCGTGTTTAAGGGATGGAGGGGGCCCCATGTCCATGTTAAAGGGTCCCAGGGATGGAGGGAGCCCCATGTCCATGTTTAAGGGATGGAGGGGGCCCCATGTCCATGTTAAAGGGTCCCAGGGATGGAGGGAGCCCCATGTCCATGTTTAAGGGATGGAGGGGGCCCCATGTCCATGTTAAAGTGTCCCAGGGATGGAGGGAGTCCCATGTCTGTGTTTAAGGGATGGAGGGAGCCCCATGTCCATGTTAAAGGGTCCCAGGGATGGAGGGAGCCCCATGTCCATGTTAAAGGGATGGAGGGGGCCCCATGTCCGTGTTTAAGGGATGGAGGGGGCCCCATGTCCATGTTAAAGGGTCCCAGGGATGGAGGGGGCCCCATGTCCGTGTTTAAGGGATGGAGGGGGCCCCATGTCCATGTTAAAGGGTCCCAGGGATGGAGGGAGCCCCATGTCCATGTTTAAGGGATGGAGGGGGCCCCATGTCCATGTTAAAGGGTCCCAGGGATGGAGGGAGCCCCATGTCCATGTTTAAGGGATGGAGAGAACCCCCTGTCCATGTTAAGGGATCCCTCAGGTGCTCGCTTAGCCCGTGCTGGGTCCGGGTGCTGCTGCCCCGCGCTCTGCAGCTGCTGGACCGGGAGCTCCTCACCGTGACACCCCCGCGGCCGGGCTCCTGCGCTGAGCTTTGAGTGTAGAACGGCCGAAAACGATAAAAAACCCCAAAAAACGATTAAAACCCCCCGAAACGATAAACCCAAAAACGCCCTCAGCGCGC
>NW_026641857.1:0-803 GCF_028554395.1 Pezoporus wallicus | reverse complement strand
TACTGTAATGATCAGCATTTTAATGATAATGAGTAGGATGATATCTTTACTAGGAGCGTTGGTTTTCATTGAAGGCTTTGTTGCAGGAGCTTGGATCTCTACAAGAGTATTTGCTTGCCTTAAATACTGAAGATCAACTTCATCGCTGCACAGCACAGGTCATAAGATTGCACAACCTCAGTGATGTGTGGGTTTGCAATATCTTTCTGACAGGCAGAGATAATGAATGGTTTCTGACTGCCCAGTGGAGTTGTATAAAGTAGAGATAAATGTACTTTGACTTCCCAATACCCTGAAAGGCTTCTGAAATACATGAATGAACTACACACAAATGTTGTCCTTTGATAGTCAGCTGATGTGCCACAAAGTGGCTGTTGTGTGTCATCTGGTTTACCAAAGTGACCTCTCAAGTGCCAAAAGGTGGGAATGGGGATGGGGGCTGGTCTTTCAGTAGCTGGAAATGCAGTTGCCTTGTTGCAACTTGCTGCAGCAGTCCTACAGTCCCTTCTCATATGTTCTGTCCTGCTTTGAGTTCATGGAAGCAAGTCCTTCCACAAATCACAAGACTTTTGTGGTTTTTAAAAGCCCTTTCTTGAAGACTGAGCAGAGCTAGGAATGAGGCTGGGTGTTTCTCCATCATGCTTGGGCAATCTGAAAACTTCCACTGCCCAGATTCCACTTCTTTCTATATTTGTATAAAATAGTGATATAGTTTGAGCAGGTTCCTTTCAACAACAGTATTTCTTGTTTTCCTTACTAATTTTCTAGCTTTATCAGAACATTGTCTTTTGGGTGGTGGCTCT
>NW_026641856.1:0-798 GCF_028554395.1 Pezoporus wallicus | reverse complement strand
CAAATATGTGATCATTATTGGGGAATTTTCTGCAATGGGCATCTTTGCGTATCCTGTGTTTACTACACAGCAGGGGGCTAAAGAGTGGGAAGCTCTTGATCTCAGGGTGGTTGGGTGTAGAGAGCTTAACAGCAGAATGGCTAAGTAACAGAGGTCATGATACTGTGCAGCTGGTGGAAAGATAGGCCTCAGGGCTGCGCCTCAAGGCCGCAATTATCTTGTGGTTAATGCTTATTCTGAGTTGCTCAAGAAACAGGATGTACATCTTGCTGAGATAAGAGCAACGGTAATGCTTGAGCAAGCTGGGACATGGTGAAACATGTTGAAACAAGAAGTGGTTACAGTTATTTAGAGACCCCTGCGTCAATACAGACTAACCAATGATTTTGCTGTATCCTGGCAGACAATGTACCTAACACCGCGGGCTATAAAAATGAGTGTATCTTGCTAAATAAACGAGACTTGCTGACCATGATAGCATGAGGCTTGTCTCCCGCGACTCCCGGGGTCACCAACAGTTGGGGAGGCCTGACGGACAGTGACCACGTGTGCGTTGAGGTCCTCTTGTACTCAGGCTGTGTATGTTGTGGGTTTTTCTTGCAATTGACAGGGGGAGCCCATACAGTTTCTCTGTGATACTCGTGTATTAGAAGTTGGTAAATATAAGTATGTCCAGGTTTCTATCAACCCTTGGAGACCTCTGTAGATACTGCTGGCCACTTCTTCCAGCACAGGCTGGCCACCTGTGTTGGAATGAGTGTGCATTTTGGTCAGTATAAAAGCCCAAGCCTCATACGA
>NW_026641855.1:0-8268 GCF_028554395.1 Pezoporus wallicus | reverse complement strand
CCGAGAGCAAGCTCCGAAGAGGGTGCATTCAAATGGACCTTTAGGTATGAAACCGAGGAGCGACAGCAATGATGGTGACACCGTTGCAAAGCTGACTGTGTGCTGAAGATTCCCAGCACATGCTTTCCATCCTGGCTCTTCGGCTCTGGCAGCAGACGGCAACCGTTCGTGCTCTACTCACTGTGCAGCTTGGCAGCCGAGAGCAAGCTCCGAAGAGGGTGCATTCAAATGGACCTTTAGGTATGAAAGCGAGGAGCGACAGCAATGATGGTGACACCCTTGCAAAGCTGACTGTGTGCTGAAGATGCCCAGCACATGCTTTCCCTCCTGGCTCTTCGGCTCTGGGAGCAGAGGCCAGACGTTCGTGCACTAATCGTTCTGCGCCTGGGCAGCCGAGAACAAGCTTCGGAGAGGTTGCACTCAAATGGACTTTTAAGTATGAAAGCGAGGAGCGACAGCAATGATGGTGACACCGTTGCAAAGCTGACTGTGTGCTGAAGATACCCAGCACATGCTTTCCCTCCTGGCTCTTCGGCTCTGGGAGCAGAGGCCAGACGTTCGTGCTCTAATCGCTGTGTTACTGATCAGCCGAGAACAAGCTCTGGTGAGGTTGCCTTCAAATGGACTTTTAGGTACGAAAGCGAGGAGCGACAGCAATGATGGTGACACTGTTGCAAAGCTGACAGTGTGCTGAAGTTGCCCAGCACATGCTTTCCCTCCTGGCTCTTCGACTCTAGGAGCAGAGGCCAGACGTTCGTGCTCTTCTCGCTGTGCTGCTGGGCAGCTGAGAGAGACCACCTGAGAATTTGGATTCAAATGGACTTTTAAGTATGAAAGCGAGGAGCGACAGCAATGATGGTGACACCGTTGCAAAGCTGACTGTGTGCTGAAGATGCCCAGCACATGCTTTCCCTCCTGGCTCTTCGGCTGTGGGAGCAGAGGCCAGACGTTCGTGCTCTACTCACTGTGCTGCTGGGCAGCCAAAGAAACAACAGCAGAGAAGTTGCATTCAAATGGACTTTTAGGTATGAAAGTGAGGAGCGACAGCAATGATGGAGACACCGTTGCAAAGCTGACTGTGTGCTGAAGATTCCCAGCACCAGCTTTCCCTCCTGGCTCTTCGATTGTGGGAGCAGAGGCAACTGTTCGTGCTCTACTCACTGTGCTGCTGGGCAGCCGAGAGCAAGCTCCGAAGAGGGTGCATTCAAATGGACCTTTAGGTATGAAAGCGAGGAGCGACAGCAATGATGTTGACACCGTTGCAAAGCTGACTGTGTGCTGAAGATGCCCAGCACATGCTTTCCCTCCCGGCTCTTCGGCTCTGGGAGCAGAAGCCAGACGTTCGTGCTCTACTCACTGTGCAGCTGGGCAGCCAAGAGCAACCTTTGGAGAGGTTGCATTCAAATGGACTTTTAGGTATGAAAGCGAGGAGCAACAGCAATGATGGTGACACCGTTGCAAAGCTGACTGTGTGCTGAAGATGCCCAGCACATGCTTTCCCTCCTGGCTCTTCGGCTCTGGGAGCAGAGGCCAGACGTTCGTGCTCTAATCCCTGAGCTTCTGGGCAGCCGAGAGCAAGCTTTGGAGAGGTTGCATTCAAATGGACTTTTAGGTATGAAACCGAGGAGCGACAGCAATGATGGTGACACCGTTGCAAAGCTAACTGTGTGCTGAAGATGCCCAGCACATGCTTTCCCTCCTGGCTCTTCGGCTCTGGGAGCAGAGGCCAAACGTTCGTGCACTAATTGCTGTGACCCTGGGCAGCCGAGAAAAAGCTTTGGAGAGGTTGCATTCAAATGGACTTTTAGGTATGAAACCGAGGAGCGACAGCAATGATGGTGACACCGTTGCAAAGCTGACTGTGTGCTGAAGATGCCCAGCACATGCTTTCCCTCCTGGCTCTTCGGCTCTGGGAGCAGAAGCCAGATGTTCGTGCACTAATCGCAGTGCCCCTCAGCAGCTGAGAAGCAGCTTTGGAGAGGTTGCATTCAAATGGACTTTTAAGTATGAAAGCGAGGAGCGACAGCAATGATGGTGACACCGTTGCAAAGCTGACTGTGTGCTGAAGATGCCCAGCACATGCTTTCCCTCCTGGCTCTTCGACTGTGGGAGCAGATGGCAACCGTTCGTGCTCTACTCACTGTGCTGCTGGGCAGCCGAGAGAAAGCTCCGAAGAGGGTGCATTCAAATGGACCTTTAGGTATGAAAGCGAGGAGCGACAGCAATGATGGTGACACCGTTGCAAAGCTGACTGTGTGCTGAAGATGCCCAGCACATGCTTTCCCTCCGCTCTTCGGCTCTGGGAGCAGAGGCCAGACGTTCGTGCACTAATCGCTCTGCACCTGGGCAGCTCAGAGCAAGCTCCGTAGAGGTTGCATTCGAGTGGACTTTTAGGTATGAAACCGAGGAGCGACAGCAATGATGGTGACACCGTTGCAAAGCTGACTGTGTGCTGAAGATGCCCAGCACATGCTTTCCCTCCTGGCTCTTCGACTGTGGGAGCAGACGGCAACCGTTCGTGCTCTACTCACTGTGCTGCTGGGCAGCTGAGAGCAAGCTCTGAAGAGGGTGCATTCAAATGGACCTTTGGGTATGAAACTGAGGAGCGACAGCAATGATGGTGACACCGTTGCAAAGCTGACTGTGTGCTGAAGATGCCCAGCACATGCTTTCCCTCCTGGCTCTTCGGCTCTGGGAGCAGAGGCCAGACATTCGTGCTCTAATCGCTGTGCTACTGGGCATGTCAGAGCAAGCTCCGGAGAGGTTGCATTCAAATGGACTTTAAGGTATGAAACCGAGGAGTGACAGCAATGATGGTGACACCGTTGCAAAGCTGACTGTGTGCTGAAGATGCCCAGCACATGCTTTCCCTCCTGGCTCTTCGGCTCTGGGAGCAGAGGCCAGACGTTCGTGCACTAATCGCTGTGCTACTGGGCAGCCGAGAACAAGCTCCGTAGAGGTTGAATTCAAGTGGACTTTTAGGTATGAAACCGAGGAGCGACAGCAATGAATGGTGACATGGTTGCAAAGCTGACTGTGTGCTGAAGATGCCCAGCACATGCTTTCCCTCCTGGCTCTTCGGCTCTGGGAGCAGAAGCCAGACGTTCGTGCTCTAATCGCTGTGCTACTGGGCAGCTCAGAGCAAGCTCCGGAGAGGTTGCATTCAAATGGACTTTTAGGTATGAAACTGAGGAGCGACAGCAATGATGGTGACACCGTTGCAAAGCTAACTGTGTGCTGAAGATGCCCAGCACATGCTTTCCCTCCTGGCTCTTCGGCTCTGGGAGCAGAGGCCAGACGTTCGTGCACTAATCGCTGTGCTACTGGGCAGCTGAGAAGCAGCTTTGGAGAGGTTGCATTCAAATGTACTTTTAGGTATGAAACCGAGGAGTGACAGCAATAATGGTGACAGCATTGCAAAGCTGACTGTGTGCTGAAGATGCCCTGCACATGCTTTCCCTCCTGGCTCTTCGACTGTGGGAGCAGACGGCAACCATTCCCTAAACTCTAACCTGCTAACCATAGAGCAAACCCTAACTCATTCAAATGGACTAACTTAACCCTAACCCGAACCCTAACCCTAACCCTAACCCTAAGCTTTCACCAGCTTTCCCTCCTGGCTCTTCGATTGTGGGAGCAGACGGCAACTGTTCGTGCTCTACTCACTGTGCAGCTGGGCAGCCGAGAGCAAGCTCCGAAGAGGGCGCTTTCAAATGGACCTGTCGGTATGAAAGCGAGGAGCGACAGCAATGATGGTGACACCGTTGCAAAGCTGACTGTGTGCTGAAGATGCCCAGCACATGCTTTCCCTCCTGGCTCTTCGGCTCTGGGAGCAGAGGCCAGACGTTCGTGCACTAATCGCTGTGCTACTGGGCAGCTGAGAAGCAGTTTTGGAGAGGTTGCATTCAAATGTACTTTTAGGTATGAAACCGAGGAGTGACAGCAATAATGGTGACAGGATTGCAAAGCTGACTGTGTGCTGAAGATGCCCAGCACATGCTTTCCCTCCTGGCTCTTCGACTGTGGGAGCAGACGGCAAACCTAACCCTGTAACCCCTGCCCTAAGATAACCCCCTAACCCTAACCCTACCCCTAACCCTAACCTGCTTTCACCAGCTTTCCCTCCTGGCTCTTCGATTGTGGGAGCAGACGGCAACTGTTCGTGCTCTACTCACTGTGGAGCTGGGCAGCCGAGAGCAAGCTCCGGAGAGGGTGCATTCAAATGGACCTTTAGGTATGAAAGCGAGGAGCGACAGCAATGATGGTGACACCGTTGCAAAGCTGACTGTGTGCTGAAGATGCCCAGCACATGCTTTCCCTCCTGGCTCTTCGGCTCTGGGAGCAGAGGCCAGACGTTCGTGCTCTAATCGCTGTGCTACTGGGCAGCTCAGAGCAAGCTCCGGAGAGGTTGCATTCAAATGGACTTTTAGGTATGAAACTGAGGAGCGACAGCAATGATGGTGACACCGTTGCAAAGCTAACTGTGTGCTGAAGATGCCCAGCACATGCCTTCCCTCCTGGCTCTTCGGCTCTGGGAGCAGAGGCCAGACGTTCGTGCACTAATCGCTGTGCTACTGGGCAGCTGAGAAGCAGCTTTGGAGAGGTTGCATTCAAATGTACTTTTAGGTATGAAACCGAGGAGTGACAGCAATAATGGTGACAGCATTGCAAAGCTGACTGTGTGCTGAAGATGCCCAGCACATGCTTTCCCTCCTGGCTCTTCGGCTCTGAGAGCAGAGGCCAGACGTTCGTGCACTAATCGCTGTGCTACTGGGCAGCTGAGAAGCAGCTTTGGAGAGGTTGCATTCAAATGTACTTTTAGGTATGAAACCGAGGAGTGACAGCAATAATGGTGACAACATTGCAAAGCTGACTGTGTGCTGAAGATGCCCAGCACATGCTTTCCCTCCTGGCTCTTCGGCTCTGGGAGCAGAGGCCAGACGTTCGTGCTCTAAACGCTGTGCTACTGGGCAGCTCAGAGCAAGCTCCGGAGAGGTTGCATTCAAATGGACTTTTAGGTATGAAACTGAGGAGCGACAGCAATGATGGTGACACCGTTGCAAAGCTAACTGTGTGCTGAAGATGCCCAGCACATGCTTTCCCTCCTGGCTCTTCGGCTCTGGGAGCAGAGGCCAGACGTTCGTGCACTAATCGCTGTGCTACTGGGCAGCTGAGAAGCAGCTTTGGAGAGGTTGCATTCAAATGTACTTTTAGGTATGAAACCGAGGAGTGACAGCAATAATGGTGACAGCATTGCAAAGCTGACTGTGTGCTGAAGATGCCCAGCACATGCTTTCCCTCCTGGCTCTTCGACTGTGGGAGCAGACGGCAACCCGAACCCTAAACCTAACCCTAACCATAACCCTAACCCTAACTCTAAACCCTAACTCCTAACCCTAACCCCTAACCCTAACCCTAACCCTAACCCTAACCCTAACCCTAAGCTTTCACCAGCTTTCCCTCCTGGCTCTTCTATTGTGGGAGCAGACGGCAACTGTTCGTGCTCTACTCACTGTGCAGCTGGGCAGCCGAGAGCAAGCTCCGAAGGGGTGCATTCAAATGGACTTTTAGGTATGAAAGCGAGGAGCGACAGCAATGATGGTGACACCGTTGCAAAGCTGACTGTGTGCTGAAGATGGCCAGCACCTGCTTTCCCTCCTGGCTCTTCGGCTCTGGGAGCAGAGGCCAGACGTTCGTGCACTAATCGCTGTGCTACTGGGCAGCTGAGAAGCAGCTTTGGAGAGGTTGCATTCAAATGTACTTTTAGGTATGAAACCGAGGAGTGACAGCAATAATGGTGACAGGATTGCAAAGCTGACTGTGTGCTGAAGATGCCCAGCACATGCTTTCCCTCCTGGCTCTTCGACTGTGGGAGCAGACGGCAAACCTAACCCTAACCCTAACCCTAACCCTAACCCCTAACCCTAACCCCTAACCCTAACCCTAACCCTAACCCTAACCCTAACCCTAAGCTTTCACCAGCTTTCCCTCCTGGCTCTTCGATTGTGGGAGCAGCCGGCAACTGTTCGTGCTCAACTCACTGTGGAGCTGGGCAGCCGAGAGCAAGCTCCGAAGAGGGTGCATTCAAATGGACCTTTAGGTATGAAAGCGAGGAGCGACAGCAATGATGGTGACACCGTTGCAAAGCTGACTGTGTGCTGAAGATGCCCAGCACATGCTTTCCCTCCTGGCTCTTCGGCTCTGGGAGCAGAGGCCAGACGTTCGTGCTCTAATCGCTGTGCTACTGGGCAGCTCAATGATGGTGACACCGTTGCAAAGCTGACTGTGTGCTGAAGATGCCCAGCACATGCTTTCCCTCCTGGCTCTTCGGCTCTGGGAGCAGAGGCCAGACGTTCGTGCACTAATCGCTGTGCTACTGGGCAGCTGAGAAGCAGCTTTGGAGAGGTTGCATTCAAATGTACTTTTAGGTATGAAACCGAGGAGTGACAGCAATAATGGTGACACCGTTGCAATCGTGACTTTGGGCTGAAGATGCCCAGCACATGCTTTCCCTCCTGGCTCTTCGACTCTGGGAGCAGAGGCCAGACGTTCGTGCTCTAATCACTGTGCTGCTGGGCAGCCGAGAGCAAGCTCCGAAGAGGGTGCATTCAAATGGACCTTTAGGTATGAAAGCGAGGAGCGACAACAATGATGGTGACACCGTTGCAAAGCTGACTGTGTGCTGAAGATGCCCAGCACATGCTTTCCCTCCTGGCTCTTCGGATCTGGGAGCAGAGGCCAGACGTTCGTGCTCTACTCACTGTGCTGCTGGGCAGCCGAGAGCAAGCTCTGAAGAGGGTGCATTCAAATGGACCTTTAGGTATGAAAGCGAGGAGCGACAGCAATGATGGTGACACCGTTGCAAAGCTGACTGTGTGCTGAAGATGCCCAGCACATGCTTTCCCTCCTGGCTCTTCGGCTCTGGGAGCAGAGGCCAGACGTTCGTGCTCTAATCGCTGTGCTACTGGGCAGCTGAGAGCAAGCTCCGTAGAGGGTGCATTCAAATGGACTTTTAGGTATGAAAGCGAGGAGCGACAGCAATGATGGTGACACCGTTGCAAAGCTGACTGTGTGCTGAAGATGCCCAGCACATGCTTTCCCTCCTGGCTCTTCGATCTGGGAGCAGACGGCAACGTTCGTGCTCTACTCACTGTGCTGCTGGGCAGCCGAGAGCAAGCTCCGAAGAGGGTGCATTCAAATGGACCTTTAGGTATGACCCTGAGGAGCGACAGCAATGATGGTGACACCGTTGCAAAGCTGACTGTGTGCTGAAGATTCAGAGCACTTGCTTTCCCTCCTGGCTCTTCGATTGTGGGAGCAGTTGGTATACCGAAGTGCTCTACTCACTGTGCTGCTGGGCAGCCGAGAGCAAGCTCCGAAGAGGGTGCTTTCAAATGGGCGTTTAGGTATGAAAGCGAGGAGCGACAGCAATGATGGTGACACCGTTGCAAAGCTGACTGTGTGCTGAAGATACCCAGCACATGCTTTCCCTCCTGGCTCTTCGGCTCTGGGAGCAGAGGCCAGACGTTCGAGCACTAAACGAAGTGCAACTTCGCAGCTGAGAAGCAGCTTTGGAGAGGTTGCATTCAAATGTACTTTTAGGTATGATACTGAGGAGTAACAGCAATAATGGTGACACCGTTGCAAAGCTGACTGTGTGCTGAATATTCTGAGCACCAGCTTTCCCTCCTGGCTCTTCGATCTGTGGGAGCAGAGGCCAAACCCTAACCCTTCGTGCTCTACTCCCTGTGCTGCTGGGCAGCCGAGAGCAAGCTCCGAAGTGGGTGCATTCAAATGGACCTTTAGGTATGAAAGCGAGGAGCGACAGCAATGATGGTGACACCGTTGCAAAGCTGACTGTGTGCTGAAGATGCCCAGCACATGCTTTCCCTCCTGGCTCTTCGGCTGTGGGAGCAGAGGCCAAACGTTCGTGCTCTACTCACTGTGCTGCTGGCCATCCGAGAGCAAGCTCCGAAGAGGGTGCATTCAAATGGACCTTTAGGTATGACACTGAGGAGCAACAGCAATGATGGTGACACCGTTGCAAAGCTGACTGTGTGCTGAAGATGCCCAGCACATGCTTTCCCTCCTGGCTCTTCGGCTCTGGGAGCAGAGGCCAGACGTTCGTGCACTAATCGCTGTGCTACTGGGCAGCTGAGAAGCAGCTTGAGAGAGGTTGCATTCAAATGGACTTTTAGGTATGAAACCGAGGAGTGACAGCAATGATGGTGACACCGTTGCAAAGCTGACTGTGTGCTGAAGATACCC
>NW_026641854.1:0-8173 GCF_028554395.1 Pezoporus wallicus | reverse complement strand
ATCCCCATTCTCCCCCATTCCAACCCCATTCCCATCCCCATTCTCCCCCATCCCCATCCCCATTCCCATCCCCATTCTCCCCCATTCCAACCCCATTCCCATCCCCATTCTCCCCCATCCCCATCCCCATCCCCATCCCCCCCATTCCCCATCCCCCATCCCCATTCCCATCCCCATCCCCATCCCCATCCCCCCATCCCATCCCCATCCCCACCCCTCTCAACCCCATCCCATCCCATCTCCATCCCATCCCATCCCATTCCCATCCCCATCCCCATCCCCATTCTCCCCCATCCCCATTCCCATCCCCATTCTCCCCCATCCCCATCCCATCCCATCCCCGTTCCCCCAGCAGCTGCCGCTCTGCTCTCCTTGACGCCCGCTCCTTCTGGCGCTTCGTGGGCTCCATGCTGGGCCTCTCGGGCCTCGCCGCCCTCCTCGTGCTCTCCCGCCAGCGGCTCCTGGACCGCCGGGCCCTCGAGAAGGTGCGCAAGCAGCTGGAGGCCATCTGAGGGCGCCCGTGGGGCGGAGCCTATGGGGGCGGAGCCTACGTGGGTGGAGCCTGTGGGGCGGAGCCTGTGGGGCGGAGCCTATGGGGTGGCCCCCGTGGGGTTGGGCAGGAGCCCCTGGGGTTGGCAGCAATAAACCCGGAGGCCCTGGAGCCCCCCGCGTGGTTTGGGGATGGGGGGACGGGGGGGGGGATTGTGCCCAGGGGGGAGCCAGGGTGGGGGTACCCCCCCCCCCAATTGTGTTACATCCTTGTAGCAACGTGTTGGTATCCCTGTATCCCTGTTCCTGTATCCCTACATCCCTGTTCCTGTATCTCTGTTCATGTATCCCTGTATCCCTGTTCCTGTATCTCTACATCCCTGTTCCTGTATCTCTACATCCCTGTTCCTGTATCCCTACATCCCTGTTCCTGTATCTCTACATCCCTGTTCCTGTATCTCTACATCCCTGTTCCTGTATCTCTACATCCCTGTTCCTGTATCTCTACATCCCTGTTCCTGTATCCCTACATCCCTGTTCCTGTATCCCTGTTCCTGTATCCCTGTATCCCTGTTCCTGTATCTCTACATCCCTGTTCCTGTATCCCTACATCCCTGTTCCTGTATCCCTACATCCCTGTTCCTGTATCCCTACATCCCTGTTCCTGTATCTCTACATCCCTGTTCCTGTATCCCTACATCCCTGTTCCTGTATCTCTACATCCCTGTTCCTGTATCCCTGTATCCCTGTTCCTGTATCTCTACATCCCTGTTCCTGTATCTCTACATCCCTGTTCCTGTATCCCTACATCCCTGTTCCTGTATCTCTACATCCCTGTTCCTGTATCTCTACATCCCTGTTCCTGTATCTCTACATCCCTGTTCCTGTATCCCTACATCCCTGTTCCTGTATCTCTACATCCCTGTTCCTGTATCCCTGTTCCTGTATCCCTACATCCCTGTTCATGTATCCCTACATCCCTGTTCCTATATCCCTACATCCCTGTTCTTGTATCCCTATATCCCTGTTCGTGTATCCCTGTTCCTGTATCCATGTTCCCGTCTTCCTACATCCCTCTTGCCTGTTCCTGTATCCATGTCTCTGGTCCCAGTATCCCTGTCCCGATACCCCTGTATCCCTGTCGCGATATCCCTGTATCCATGTTCCTTGTCGCGATATCCCTGTTGCGATATCGCTGTATCCATGTTCTGTGTCGCGATATCCCTGTCCCCTGTCGCGATATCCCTGTCGCGATACCCCTGTCCCCTGTCGCGATATCCCTGTCGTGATATCCCTGTATCCCTGTTCCCTGTCGCGATATCCCTGTATCTCTGTTCCCTGTCGCGATATCCCTGTATCCCTGTTGCAATGTCGCGATATCCCTGTATCCCTGTCCCCTGTCGCGATATCCCTGTATCCCTGTTCCCTGTCGCGATATCCCTGTCGTGATATCCCTGTATCCCTGTTCCCTGTCGCGATATCCCTGTATCCCTGTCGCGATGTCGCGATATCCCTGTATCCCTGTCCCGTTGGAGCTCCCCATCAGCTCCACCGCTTACCGCCGATAACGGGAGCGGGGACGGGGCACGTGCGCGCGGTCTCGTTTCCTATTGGCTGATGCGCGCGTCATGTAGCGGGTGCCCGCGTTTCTATTGGCTGAGGCCAGTGAGGCTCCGCCCCCTCGACCCGGGGGGGGGTGTGTGTGCGATGAGGGGAGCGGTGAATTGGGGGGGGGGGGGGCTCGATCCTGGTCCTGGATCCCAGTTCCATGATCCCGGTCCTTGACCCGGGTCCCGATCCCTCATCCCAGTCCTCGATCCCGATCCCGGTCCCGGATCCCGGACCGGTCCCCTATCCCGGTCCTTGATCCCGATCCCGGTCCCGTATCCCGATCCCAGCCTTTTATCCCGGTCCGTGATGCTGATTCCGGTCCCTTATCCTGATCGCAAGCCCTTTATCCCGGTCCTTGATCCCGATCCCAGCCCTATATCCTGGTCCTTCAT
The DNA here is from genome assembly GCF_028554395.1 of Pezoporus wallicus. NCBI lineage: Eukaryota > Metazoa > Chordata > Aves > Psittaciformes > Psittacidae > Pezoporus > Pezoporus wallicus. The sequence goes on along the minus strand of NW_026641854.1, from coordinate 5,681 downwards.
CTGGGTTCTGGTCCCTTATCGTGATCCCAGCCCTTTGTCCCGGTCCTTGATCCTAGTCCCACTCCCTTATCCCGATCCCAGCCTTTTATCCCGGTCCTTGATCCCGATCCCGGTCCCTTATCGTAATCCCAGCCTTTTATTCCGGTCCTTGATGCTGATTCCGGTCCCTTATCCTGATCCCAGCCCTTTATCCTGATCCCAACCTTTTATCCCAGTCCTTGATCCCAATCCCGCTCCCTTATCCTGATCCGAGCCCTTTATCCCGGTCCTTGGTCCTGATCCCAGCCATTTATCCTGGTCCTTGATCCTGATCCCGATCCCAATTCCTGATCCCGGTCCCAGTTTATCCTGGTCCTTGATCTCAATCCTGGTCCCTTATCCCGATCCCTGCCCTTAATCCCGATTCCGGTCGTTTATCTTGATCCCAGTCCCTGATCCCAGTCCTTGATCCCAATCCCGATCCCTTATCCTGATCCTTTCCCTTTATCCTGGTCTCTGATCCCGATCCTGGTCCCTTATCCAGATCCCAGCTTTTTATCCTGGTCTCTTATCCCGATCCTGATCCCATTCCCGATTCCAATCCCTTTATCCCGGTCCTTGATCCCGATCCCTTATCCCGATCCCAGCTCTTTATCCCGGTGCCTGATGCCAATGCCGATCCCAATCCCTTTATCCCGGTCCCTGATCCCTTTCTCCCTGATCCCTTTCCCTTATCCCGATCCCAATCCCGTTATCCCGGTCCCTTATCCCAATCCTGGTCCCTGATCCCGATCCCAGTCCCTGTTCCTTTCCCTGATCCCGATCCCAGTCCCTGTTCCTTTCCCTTATCCCGATGCCGGTCCCTGTTCCCTTTCCCTTATCTCGATCCCAATTCCTTTATCCCGGTCCCTGATCCCGATCCCGGTCCCTGATCCCTTTCCCTTATCCCGTTATCCCAGTCCCATTATCCCAGTCCCTGATCCTGATCCCTTTCTCCCTGATCCCTTTCCCTTTATCCCGATCCCAATCCCGTTATCCTGGTCCCTGATCCTGATCCCGATCCCGGTCCCTGTTCCTTTCCCTTATCCCGATCCCAATCCCTTCATCCCGGTCCCCTTATCCCGATCCTGGTCCCTGTTCCTTTTCCTTTATCCCGATCCCAATCCTGTTATCCCGGTCCCTTTCCCTTTCTCCTGATTCCTTTCTCCGTGATCCCTTTCCCTTACCCCTTTATCCCGGTCCCTGTTCCTTTCCCTTATCCCGATCCCAGTCCTGTTATCCCAGTCCCCGATCCCGGTCCCTGTTCCCTTTCCCTTTATCCCGATCCTAATCCCTTCATCCCTTTCCCTTATCCTGTTATCCCGGTCCCTGTTCCCTTTATCCCGATCCCTTTCCCTTATCCCTTCATCCCGGTCCCTGTTCCTGATACCGGTCCCTGTTTCCTTTCCCTTCATCCCGATCCCAGTCCCTTTATCCCGTTATCCCGGTCCCTTTATCCCGATCCCGGTCCCTTTATCCTGATCCCGGTCCCTGTTTCCTTTCCCTTCATCCAGATCCCAGTCCCTTTATCCCGTTATCCCGGTCCCTTTATCCCGATCCCGGTCCCTGTTCCCTTTCCCTTCATCCCGATCCCTTTCCCTGATCCCGTTATCCCGGTCCCTGTTCCCAATCCCGGTCCCTGTTCCTTTCCCTTTATCCCGTTATCCCGGTCCCTGTTCCCTTTCCCTTCATCCTGCTCCCGTTCTCCCTGATCCTTTTCCCTTATCCCGATCCCAATCCATTTATCCCGGTCCCTTTATCCCGTTATCCCAGTCCCTTTATCCCGTTATCCCGATCCCAATCCCGTTATCCCGGTCCCAATCCCGTTATCCCGGTCCCTGTTCCCAATCCCGGTCCCTGTTCCCTTTCCCTTCATCCCTCTCCCGTTCTCCCTGATGCCGCTCCCCAGTTCCGGTCCCCACTTCCCGTTTCCGACCCCGCTCTCTCCCGGCCGCTCTGAGCGGGGCCCCGCGATGGCTCCGGGAGCTCCGGGCCCGGGGCTCGGTTCCGTGGCGCTGCGGCTGCTGCTGCCGCTCGCGTGCGGGCTGGGGCCGCTCGGCTGCTTCCGGGGGCACCGACCGGGAACCGGTAACGGGGGGGGGGGGGAGGGGGGGGGGGGGGGGGGAGGGGGGGCGGAGCGGGGGGGGGGGGGGGGGGGTGGGGCGGGGACCGGGTGGGGTCTCAACCCCATCCCCAACCCCATCCCCTCCTCATCCCCATCCCATCCCAACCCCATCCCCATCCCCTCCCCATCCCATCCCCATCCCATCCCCATCCCATCCCTATTTCCATCCCATCCCATCCCCATTTCCATCTCATCCCCATCCCATCCCCTCCCCATCCCATCCCCATCCCATTCCCATCCCCATCCCATTCCCATCCCCTCCCCATCCCATCCCTATTTCCATCTCATCCCTATTTCCATCTCATCCCATCTCCATCCCATCCCATCCCCATTTCCATCTCATCCCCATCCCATCCCCATCCCTCCCCATCCCCTCCCCATCCCATCCCCATCCCATCCCCTCCCCATCCCATCCCCATCCCATTCCCATCCCCTCCCCATCCCATCCCTATTTCCATCTCATCCCTATTTCCATCTCATCCCATCTCCATCCCATCCCCATTTCCATCCCCATCCCCCATCCCCATCCCCATCCCCACCCCATCCCCATCCCCATCCCCTCCCCATCCCCTCCCCATCCCATCCCCATCCCATCCCCATCCCCCCATCCCCATCCCATCCCCATTTCCATCTCATCCCCATCTCATCCCCATCCCCCCCCCCCCACCCCATCCACCCCCCCAGTCCCTGCATGTCGGGGATGTGTGTGTGTGGGGGAAGCTCCAATGGGACCTGGGGCTCTGCAGGGCCCCAATGGGGCCGCTCTGGGGGTTCCATGGGGGGGTCCCAGCCCCATTCCCCCCCCCCAGGCGCCCCCAGCCCCCTCCTGGGCCTCCTGAGCTGCTTCGCCGGGGGCGTGTTCCTGGGCACGGCGCTGCTGGAGCTGCTCCCCAGCGCCCTCTGCAGCATCGGGACCGCGCTGCAGCGGCTGAGCCTCAGCGTGAGCCAGCGGGGACCGGCCCCGAAGGGGTGGGGGAGCCCCATAGGGGTGTGGGGAGAGCATAGGGGTGTGGGGAGCTCCATAGGGGTGTGGGGAGCTCCATAGGGGTGTGGGGAGAGCATAGGGGTGTGGGGAGCTCCATAGGGGTGTGGGGAGCTCCATAGGGGTGTGGGGAGCTCCATAGGGGTGTGGGGAGAGCATAGGGGTGTGGGGAGCTCCATAGGGGTGTGGGGAGCTCCATAGGGGTGTGGGGAGAGCATAGGGGTGTGGGAAGCTCCATAGGGGTGTGGGGAGCTCCATAGGGGTGTGGGAAGCTCCATAGGGGTGTGGGGAGCCCCATAGGGGTGTGGGGAGCTCCATAGGGGTGTGGGGAGCTCCATAGGGGTGTGGGAGCCCCATAGGGGTGTGGGGAGCCCCATAGGGGTGTGGGGAGCTCCATAGGGGTGTGGGGAGCTCCATAGGGGTGTGGGAGCCCCATAGGGGTGTGGGAGCCCCATAGGGGTGGGGGGACAACGGGAATAGGATATTGGGGATGGAGACAACGGGAACGGGACGATGGGGATGGAGACGACGGGAATGGGATATTGGGGATGGAGACAACGGGAACGGGATATTGGGGATGGAGACAACGGGAATGGGATATTGGGGATGGAGACGACGGGAATGGGATATTGGGGATGGAGACAACGGGAACGGGATATTGGGAAGGGAGACAACGGGAACGGGATATTGGGGATGGAGACAACGGGAATGGGATATTGGGGATGGAGACAACGGGAATGGGATATTGGGGATGGAGACAACGGGAATGGGATATTGGGGATGGAGACAACGGGAACGGGATATTGGGGATGGAGACAACGGGAATGGGATATTGGGGATGGAGACAACGGGAATGGGATATTGGGGATGGAGACAACGGGAATGGGATATTGGGGATGGAGACAACGGGAACGGGATATTGGGGATGGAGACAACGGGAATGGGATATTGGGGATGGAGACAACGGGAACGGGATATTGGGGATGGAGACAACGGGAATGGGATATTGGGGATGGAGACAACGGGAACGGGATATTGGGGATGGAGACAACGGGAACGGGACGATGGGGATGGAGACGACGGGAACGGGATATTGGGGATGGAGACAATGGGAACGGGACGATGGGGATGGAGACGACGGGAATGGGATATTGGGGATGGAGACGACGGGAACGGGATATTGGGGATGGAGACAACGGGAATGGGATATTGGGGATGGAGACAACGGGAACGGGATGTTGGGGATGGAGACAACGGGAATGGGATAATGGGGATGGAGACAATGGGAATGGGATATTGGGGATGGAGACAACGGGAATGGGATATTGGGGATGGAGACAACGGGAATGGGATATTGGGGATGGAGACAACGGGAATGGGATATTGGGGATGGAGACAACGGGAACGGGACGATGGGGATGGAGACGACGGGAATGGGATATTGGGGATGGAGACAACGGGAACGGGATATTGGGGATGGAGACGACGGGAATGGGATATTGGGGATGGAGACGACGGGAATGGGATATTGGGGATGGAGACAACGGGAATGGGATATTGGGGATGGAGACAACGGGAATGGGATATTGGGGATGGAGACAACGGGAACGGGATATTGGGGATGGAGACAACGGGAACGGGATATTGGGGATGGAGACAACGGGAACGGGATATTGGGGATGGAGACAACGGGAACGGGATATTGGGGATGGAGACAACGGGAACGGGATATTGGGGATGGAGACAACGGGAATGGGATAATGGGGATGGAGACAATGGGAATGGGATATTGGGGATGGAGACAACGGGAATGGGATATTGGGGATGGAGACAACGGGAATGGGATATTGGGGATGGAGACAATGGGAATGGGATATTGGGGATGGAGACAACGGGAACGGGATATTGGGGATGGAGACAACGGGAACGGGATATTGGGAAGGGAGACAATGGGAATGGGATTTTGGGGATGGAGACAACGGGAATGGGATATTGGGGATGGAGACAACGGGAATGGGATATTGGGAAGGGAGACAACGGGAATGGGATATTGGGGATGGAGACAACGGGAACGGGACGATGGGGATGGAGACGACGGGAATGGGATATTGGGGATGGAGACAACGGGAACGGGATATTGGGGATGGAGACAACGGGAACGGGATATTGGGGATGGAGACAACGGGAATGGGATATTGGGGATGGAGACAACGGGAACGGGATATTGGGGATGGAGACAACGGGAATGGGATATTGGGGATGGAGACAACGGGAACGGGACGATGGGGATGGAGACAACGGGAATGGGATATTGGGGATGGAGACAACGGGAATGGGATATTGGGGATGGAGACGACGGGAACGGGATATTGGGGATGGAGACAACGGGAATGGGATATTGGGGATGGAGACGACGGGAATGGGATATTGGGGATGGAGACAATGGGAATGGGATATTGGGGATGGCGACAACGGGAATGGGATATTGGGGGTGGAGATGATGGGGATGGGAATGGGACGATGGGGATGGGTGACGAGGAGGGTGATGGGAGCCCG
>NW_026641853.1:0-798 GCF_028554395.1 Pezoporus wallicus | reverse complement strand
TAGCTTTAGTCATAAATTTATATCTTATTTATAGCTTTAGTCATAGATTTGAATCTTATTTATAGCTTTATTCCTAAACCTGTGTTATTTATAGCGTTATTTATAAATTAATATGTTATTTATAGCTTTAGTCATAAATTTGTATCTTATTTATAGCTTTAGTCATACATTTGAATCTTATTTCTAGCTTTATTCCTAAATTTGTATGTTATTTATAGCGTTATTTATAAATTGATATGTTATTTCTAGCTTTATTCCTAAATTTATATCTTATTTATAGCTTTAGTCATAGATTTGAATCTTATTTCTAGCTTTATTTTTATATCTAGCTTTATTCATAAATTGATATGTTATTTCATTTATATCATTATTATTTATAGCTTTAGTCATAAATTTATATCTTATTTATAGCTTTAGTCATAGATTTGAATCTTATTTCTAGCTTTATTCCTAAATTTGTATGTTATTTATAGCGTTATTTATAAATTAATATGTTATTTATAGCTTTAATCATAAATTTATATCTTATTTATAGCTTTATTCCTAAATTTGTATGTTATTTATAGAGTTATATATAAATTAATATGTTATTTATAGCTTTAGTCATAAATTTATATCCTATTTATAGCTTTAGTCATAGATTTGAATCTTATTTATAGCTTTAGTCATAAATTTATATCTAATTTATAGCTTTAGTCATAAATTTGTATGTTATTTATAGCTTTCTTCAGAAATTTATATGTTATTTATAGCTTTATTCACAGTTTTGAATCTTATTTATAGCTTTAGTCATACATT
>NW_026641852.1:0-8065 GCF_028554395.1 Pezoporus wallicus | reverse complement strand
CAATTTTGGGCAATTTTGGGCTGGTTTTGCCCAGTTTTGGGCAATTTTGGGCTGGTTTTGCCCAGTTTTGGGCAATTTTGGGCTGGTTTTGCCCAATTTTGGGCAATTTTGGGCTGGTTTTGCCCAGTTTTGGGCAATTTTGGGCTGGTTTTGCCTGTTTCTGGTCTGGTTTGGGGCAATTTCAGGCAGTTTTGGGTCCGTTTGGGCTCCATTTTGGGTCTGTTTCAGGCAGTTTTGGGTCTGTTTTGGGTCCGTTTGGGCTCCGTTTTGGGTCCATTTCAGGCAGTTTTGGGTCCATTTTGGGTCCGTTTCAGGTGGTTTCCGGTCTGTTTTGGGTCCGTTTCAGGCGGTTTTGGGTCCGTTTTGGGTCCGTTTCAGGCGGTTTTGGGTCCGTTTTGGGTCCGTTTCAGGTGGTTTCGGGTCCGTTTTGGGTCCGTTTCAGGTGGTTTTGGCTCCGTTTTGGGTCCGTTTCAGGTGGTTTCCGGTCCGTTTTGGGTCCGTTTCAGACGGTTTTGGCTCCGTTTTGGGTCCGTTTCAGGTGGTTTTGGGTCCGTTTTGGGTCCGTTTCAGGCGGTTTTGGCTTCGTTTTGGGTCCGTTTCAGGCGGTTTTGGGTCTGTTTTCGGCTCCGTTTTGGGTCCGTTTGGGCTCCATTTTGGGTGCATTTCAGGCAGTTTTGGGTCTGTTTTGGGCTCCGTTTTGGGTCCATTTCAGGCGGTTTTGGGTCTGTTTTCGGCTCCGTTTTGGGTCCGTTTGGGCTCCGTTTCAGGCGGTTTTGGGTCCGTTTTGGGTCCGTTTCAGGCGGTTTTGGGTCCGTTTCAGCTCCGTTTTGGGTCCATTTCAGGTGGTTTTGGGTCTGTTTTGGGTCCGTTTCAGGCGGTTTTGGGTCCTTTTTGGGTCCGTTTGGGCTCCGTTTTGGGTCCGTTTCAGGCGGTTTTGGCTCCGTTTTGGGTCCGTTTCAGGCGTTTTTGGCTCCGTTTTGGGTCCGTTTCCGGGTCCATTTCAGGTCGTTTTGGGTCCATTTTGGGTCCGTTTCAGGAGGTTTTGGGTCCGTTTTGGGTCCATTTCAGGTGGTTTTGGCTCCGTTTTGGGTCCATTTCAGGTGGTTTCGGGTCCATTTTGGGTCCATTTCAGGTCGTTTTGGGTCCATTTTGGGTCCGTTTCAGGAGGTTTTGGCTCCGTTTTGGGTCCGTTTCAGGCGTTTTTGGCTCCGTTTTGGGTCCATTTCAGGTGGTTTTGGCTCCGTTTTGGGTCCATTTCAGGTCGTTTTGGGTCCATTTTGGGTCCGTTTCAGGAGGTTTTGGGTCCGTTTTGGGTCCGTTTCAGGCAGTTTTGGGTCCGTTTCAGGTGGTTTTGGCTCCGTTTTGGGTCCATTTCAGGCAGTTTTGGGTCTGTTTTGGGTCCGTTTTGGGTCCGTTTCAGGCGGTTTTGGGTCTGTTTTCGGCTCCGTTTTGGGTCCGTTTGGGCTCCGTTTCAGGCGGTTTTGGCTTCGTTTTGGGTCCGTTTCAGGCGGTTTTGGGTCCGTTTTGGGTCCGTTTCAGGCGGTTTTGGGTCCGTTTCAGGCGGTTTTGGGTCCGTTTCAGCTCCGTTTTGGGTCCATTTCAGGTGGTTTTGGGTCTGTTTTGGGTCCGTTTCAGGCGGTTTTGGGTCCTTTTTGGGTCTGTTTCAGGCGGTTTTGGGTCCGTTTCGGCTCCGTTTTGGGTCCATTTCAGGCGGTTTTGGGTCCGTTTCGGCTCCGTTTTGGCTCCGTTTTGGGTCCATTTCAGGCAGTTTTGGGTCCGTTTCAGGAGGTTTCGGGTCCGTTTTGGGTCCGTTTCAGGCGGTTTTGGCTCCGTTTTGGGTCCGTTTTGGGTCCGTTTCAGGCGGTTTTGGCTCCGTTTTGGGTCCATTTCAGGTGGTTTTGGCTCCGTTTTGGGTCCGTTTCAGGCGGTTTTGGGTCCATTTTGGGTCCATTTCAGGTCGTTTTGGGTCCATTTTGGGTCCGTTTCAGGAGGTTTTGGCTCCGTTTTGGGTCCGTTTCAGGCGTTTTTGGCTCCGTTTTGGGTCCATTTCAGGTGGTTTTGGCTCCGTTTTGGGTCCATTTCAGGTCGTTTTGGGTCCATTTTGGGTCCGTTTCAGGAGGTTTTGGGTCCGTTTTGGGTCCGTTTCAGGCAGTTTTGGGTCCGTTTCAGGTGGTTTTGGCTCCGTTTTGGGTCCATTTCAGGCAGTTTTGGGTCTGTTTTGGGTCCGTTTTGGGTCCGTTTCAGGCGGTTTTGGGTCTGTTTTCGGCTCCGTTTTGGGTCCGTTTGGGCTCCGTTTCAGGCGGTTTTGGCTTCGTTTTGGGTCCGTTTCAGGCGGTTTTGGGTCCGTTTTGGGTCCGTTTCAGGCGGTTTTGGGTCCGTTTCAGGCGGTTTTGGGTCCGTTTCAGCTCCGTTTTGGGTCCATTTCAGGTGGTTTTGGGTCTGTTTTGGGTCCGTTTCAGGCGGTTTTGGGTCCTTTTTGGGTCTGTTTCAGGCGGTTTTGGGTCCGTTTCGGCTCCGTTTTGGGTCCATTTCAGGCGGTTTTGGGTCCGTTTCGGCTCCGTTTTGGCTCCGTTTTGGGTCCATTTCAGGCAGTTTTGGGTCCGTTTCAGGAGGTTTCGGGTCCGTTTTGGGTCCGTTTCAGGCGGTTTTGGCTCCGTTTTGGGTCCGTTTGGGTCCGTTTCAGGCGGTTTTGGCTCCGTTTTGGGTCCATTTCAGGTGGTTTTGGCTCCGTTTTGGGTCCGTTTCAGGCGGTTTTGGGTCCATTTTGGGTCTGTTTCAGGTGGTTTTGGGTCTGTTTTGGGTCCGTTTCAGGCGGTTTTGGGTCCGTTTCGGCTCTGTTTTGGCTCCGTTTTGGGTCCGTTTCAGGAGGTTTTGGGTCCATTTTGGGTCCATTTCAGGCGGTTTTGGCTCCGTTTTGGGTCCATTTCAGGAGGTTTTGGGTCCATTTTGGGTCCGTTTCAGGCGTTTTTGGGTCCGTTTTGGGTCCGTTTCAGGTGGTTTCGGCTCCATTTTGGGTCCGTTTCAGGCGGTTTTGGCTCCGTTTTGGGTCCGTTTCAGGCGGTTTCGGCTCCATTTTGGGTCCGTTTCAGGCGGTTTCGGCTCCATTTTGGGTCCATTTCAGGCGGTTTTGGCTCCGTTTTGGGTCCATTTCAGGCGGTTTTGGGTCCGTTTCAGCTGCACTTGCAGGCCCGCACCACCATGTCCGAGAGCTGCTCCACGCGCGCCTTGCGCCCCACATAATAAACGATGGGGAGCGGCTCCAGGCTCTGGGGCACGCAGCAGGGGGCGGCCGAGCCCCCCGGGTTGTGCTGCGTGTACAGGGCCAGCACCTGCGGCGGGACCCACACTTATGGGGCTGGACCCACACATATGGGGCCAGACCCACGGCAATGTGGCAGAGCCACAGCAATGGGGCTGGAGACACATCTATGGGGCTGGAGCCACACTTATAGGGCCAGACCCACACATACGGGGCTGGAGCCACATCTATGGGGCTGGACCCACACATATGGGGCTGGAGTCACATCTATGGGGCTGGAGCCACACTTATAGGGCCAGACCCACACATATGGGGCTGGAGCCACACCTATGGGGCTGGAGCCACATCTATGGGGCTGGACCCAGAGCAATGGGGCAAGACCCACACTTATGGGGCAGGACCCACAGCAATGGGGCAGACCCACACTTGTGGGGCCAGACCCACATCTATAGGGCAGACCCACATCTGTCGGATCGGACCCACACTTATGGGTCCCACCCCCCATCAATGGCTCCAGCCCCACACTTTTGGGTCCAGCCCCACACTTAGGGCTCCCAGCCCCTCTCTATAGGTTCCACCACACCCTTATGGGTTGTGCCCCACACTTATGGGTCCAGCCCCATATCTATGAGTCCAGCCCCACAAGCCTCCCACCCCATCCTTATGGGTCCCGCCCCACATCCATGGCTCCCACCCCACATCTAGGGGTTTGGATCCACAACTACGGGACCAACCTCGCATCTATGGGTCCAGCCCCACACTTATGGGTCCCACCTCCCCTCCATGGCTCCCAGCCCCACACTTCTGGGCCTCAGCCCCACATCTATAGATCCCACCCCTCACTTATGGGTCCTGCCCCACATGTATGGGTCTCAGCCCCACATCTATAGATCCCACCCCCCGCTTACGGGTCTCAGCCCCACATCTATAGCTCCCACCCCCACTTATGGCTCCCAGCCCCATATTTATGGCTCCCACCCCACACGTATGGGTCTCAGCCCCACATCTATAGATCCCACCCCTCACTTATGGGTCCTGCCCCACATGTATGGGTCTCAGCCCCACATCTATAGATCCCACCCCCGCTTACGGGTCTCAGCCCCAAATCTATAGCTCCCACCCCCCACTTACGGCTCCCACCCCACACGTATGGGTCTCAGCCCCACATCTATAGATCCCACCCCTCACTTATGGGTCCTGCCCCACATGTATGGGTCTCAGCCCCACATCTATAGCTCCCACCCCCGCTTACAGGTCTCAGCCCCACATCTATAGCTCCCACCCCCCACTTACGGCTCCCACCCCACACGTATGGGTCTCAGCCCCACATCTATAGATCCCACCCCTCACTTATGGGTCCTGCCCCACATGTATGGGTCTCAGCCCCACATCTATAGCTCCCACCCCCCGCGTACAGGTCTCAGCCCCACAGCGATAGCACCCACCCCCACTTATGGCTCCCAGCCCCACATCCATGGCCCCCACCCGCCACTTATGGGTCCCAGCCCCACACTTATGGGTCCGGGCGCACCTTGGAGTACTGCGTGTCGGCGCTCCAGAGGTAGGGGCAGCCCCCCCCACAGAAGTTGGCCATGTAGCCGGGGGCTCGTGGATCCAGCGCCAGTGCAGGTCCCGTCGGAAGTCGATGTAGAGCGGGCGCAGGCAACAGCTCTGCTCCTCCGGGCTGCAGTGGGGCAGGGAATGGGGGGGGATGAATGGGAATCAATGGGGGATGAATGGGGGTGAATGAATGGGGGTAAATGGGAATCAATGGGGAGATGAATGGGAATCAATGGGGGGGAATGAATGGGAATCAATGGGGGGGAATGAATGGGAATCAATGGGGAGATGAATGGGAATCAATGGGGAGATGAATGGGAATCAATGGGGGAGACTCAATGGGAATCAATGGGGAGATGAATGGGAATCAATGGGGAGATGAATGGGAATCAATGGGGAGATGAATGGGAATCAATGGGGGAATGAATGGGAATCAATGGGGAGATGAATGGGAATCAATGGGGGAATGAATGGGAATCAATGGGGGGATGAATGGGGGGAATTGGGGAATGAATGGGGAGGAATGGGAATCAATGGGGGGGAATGAATGGGAATCAATGGGGGGATGAATGGGGGGAATGGGGGGGAATGAATGGGGGGATGAATGGGAATCAATGGGGGTGAATGGGAATCAATGGGGGGATGAATGGGAATCAATGGGGGGATGAATGGGGGTGAATGGGAATCAATGGGGGGGAATGAATGGGAATCAATGGGGAGATGAATGGGAATCAATGGGGAGATGAATGGGAATCAATGGGGAGATGAATGGGAATCAATGGGGAGATGAATGGGAATCAATGGGGAGATGAATGGGAATCAATGGGGAGATGAATGGGAATCAATGGGGGGATGAATGGGGGAATTGGGGAATGAATGGGGAGGAATGGGAATCAATGGGGAGATGAATGGGAATCAATGGGGGGATGAATGGGGGGAATGGGGGGGAATGAATGGGGGGATGAATGGGAATCAATGGGGGTGAATGGGAATCAATGGGGGGATGAATGGGAATCAATGGGGGGATGAATGGGGGTGAATGGGTATCAAGGGGGATGAATGGGGGTGAATGGGAATCAATGGGATGAATGGGGGTGAATGGGAATCAATGGAGGGATGAATGGGGGTGAATGGGAATCAATGGGGGAATGAATGGGGGTGAATGAATGGGGGTAAATGGGAATCAATGGGGGAATGAATGGGGGGAATGGGGGAATGAATGGGGGTGAATGGGAATCAATGGAGGGATGAATGGGGGGAATGGGGGGAATGAATGGGGGTGAATGGGAATCAATGGGGGAATGAATGGGAATCAATGGGGGGATGAATGGGGGTGAATGAATGGGGGTAGGGGTTTAGGTCCATTTTGGGTCAGTTTAGGTCAATTTTGGGTCCGTTTGTGTCCATTTTGGTCCATTTTGTGTCCATTTTGGGTCAGTTTAGGTCAATTTTGGGTCCGTTTGGGTCCGTTTTGGGTCAGTTTCGGTCAATTTTGGGTCCGTTTGGGTCCGTTTTGGGTCCTTTTGGGTCTGTTTTGGGTCCGTTTGGCTCAGTTTAGGTCAATTTTGGGTCCATTTGGGTCCGTTTGGGTCAATTGTGGGTCCGCTTGGGTCCGTTTTGGGTCAGTTTAGGTCAATTTTGGGTCAGTTTAGGTCAATTCTGGGTCCATTTGTGTCCATTTTGGGTCAGTCTAGGTCAATTTTGGGTCCGTTTTGGGTCCTTTTGGGTCCGTTTGGCTCAGTTTAGGTCAATTTTGGGTCTGTTTTGGGTCCTTTTGGGTCTGTTTTGGGTCCGTTTGGCTCAGTTTAGGTCAATTTTGGGTCCGTTTGGGTCAGTTTAGGTCAATTGTGGGTCCACTTGGGTCCGTTTTGGGTCAGTTTAGGTCAATTTTGGTCCATTTGGGTCAGTTTCGGTCAATTTGGGTCAGTTTAGGTCAATTTCTGTCCATTTTGGGCTGATTTGGTTCCGTTTTGGGTCCGGTTGGGTCAGTTTGGGTCCGTTTGGGACAGTTTTGGGTCCATTTGGGACAGTTTTGGTCAATTTTGGGTCTGTTTGGGTCCATTTTGGTCCATTTTGTGTCCATTTTGGGTCAGTTTTGGTCAATTTTGGGTCTGTTTGGGTCCATTTTGGGTCTGTTTGGGTCGGCTTAGGTCTGTTTTGGGTCAGTTTCAGTCAATTTTGGGTCCGTTTGGCTCAGTTTAGTTCAATTTTGGGTCCATTTGTGTCAATTTTGGGTCCATTTGGGTCAGTTTCGGTCAATTTTGGGTCCGTTTGGCTCAGTTTAGTTCAATTTTGGGTCCATTTGTGTCAATTTTGGGTCCATTTGGGTCCGTTTTGGGTCAGTTTCGGTCAATTTTGGGTCCGTTTGGGTCCGTTTTGGGTCAGTTTCGGTCAATTTTGGGTCCGTTTGTGTCAATTTTGGGTCCGTTTGTGTCAATTTTGGGTCAGTTTAGGTCAATTTTGGGTCTGTTTGGGTCCATTTTGGGTCTGTTTGGGTCGGTTTAGGTCTGTTTTGGGTCAGTTTAGGTTAATTTTGGGTCCGTTTGGGTCCGTTTTGGGTCAGTTTCGGTCAATTTTGGGTCCGTTTGGGTCAATTTTTGTCAATTTTGGGTCCATTTGTGTCAATTTTGGGTCTATTTGTGTCAATTTTGTGTCCATTTTGGGTCCATTTGTGTCAATTTTGGGTCCATTTTGGGTCCGTTTGTGTCAATTTTGGGTCCATTTTGGGTCCATTTGTGTCAATTTTGGGTCCATTTTGTGTCCGTTTGGGCCGGTCCCACTGACCCGAAGCAGAAGGGGGGTCGATGCCGCGGCGGCGCCGGGCGCTGCGCAGGTCGCGCCGCGCTCCTCGGGCAGTACCATCGCCAGCACGTAGGGGGCGCGCTGGTGCTTGCGCGCGATGCCCTGCATGTCCCCGCGCTGCTGCTCGAACCCTGCGAAATCACCCAAAATCATCCGGATTTATCCCAAAATCACCCGGATTTAACCCAAAATCACCCGGATTTATCCCGAAATCACCCGGATTTAACCCAAAATCACCCGGATTTAACCCAAAATCACCCGGATTTAACCGAAACCGCCCGGATTTAACCCAAAATCACCCGGATTTAACCCAAAATCACCCGGATTTAACCGAAACCGCCCGGATTTAACCCAAAATCACCCGGATTTAACCCAAAATCACCCGGATTTAACCGAAACCGCCCGGATTTAACCCAAAATCACCCGGATTTAACCCAAAATCAC
>NW_026641851.1:0-8192 GCF_028554395.1 Pezoporus wallicus | reverse complement strand
GTGGGGCTGACCCATAGAGCGACCCCCAAGTGGGGCTGAACCCCCCATAGAGCGAGACCCCATAGAGCGAGCCCCAAGTGGGGCTGAACCCCACAGAGCGACCCCCAAGTGGGGCTGAACCCCATAGAGACCCCAAAGTGGGGCTGACCCCCATAGAGCGACCCCCAAGTGGGGCTGACCCCCCCATAGAGCGAGACCCCAAAGTGGGTGACCCCCATAGAGTAACCCCCCATAGAGCAAGACCCCATAGAGCAACCCCCAAGTGGGGCTGACCCCCATAGAGTGAGCCCCCAAAGTGGGGTGACCCCCCCATAGAGCAAGACCCCATAGAGTGAGACCCCAAAGTGGGGCTGACCCCCATAGAGCGAGACCCCAAAGTGGGGTGAACCCCCCCATAGAGCGAGCCCCAAGTGGGGCTGACCCCCATACAGCGAGACCCCAAAGTGGGGTGACCCCCCCATGGAGTAAGCCCCCAAAGTGGGGTGACCCCCCCATGGAGTGAGCCCCCAAAGTGGAATGACCCCCCACAGAGCGACCCCCAAGTGGGGCTGACCCCATAGAGCGACCCCAAAGTGGGGCTGACCCCATAGAGTGACCCCCAAGTGGGGCTGACCCCTCCATAGAGCGACCCCCAAGTGGGGCTGACCCCATAGAGCCACCCCCAAGTGGGCTGACCCCATAGAGTGACCCCCAAGTGGGCTGACCCCATAGAGTGACCCCCAAGTGGGGCTGACCCCTCCATAGAGCAAGCGCCCCAAGTGGGGCTGACCCCATAGAGCGACCCCCAAGTGGGGCTGACCCCCATAGAGCGACCCCCAAGTGGGGCTGACCCCTCCATAGAGTGACCCCCAAGTGGGGCTGACCCCATAGAGCGACCCCCAAGTGGGGCTGACCCCATAGAGTGAGACCCCAAAGTGGGGCTGAACCCCATAGAGCGACCCCCAAGTGGGGCTGACCCCCACAGAGCGACCCCCAAGTGGGGCTGACCCCTCCATAGAGCGACCCCCAAGTGGGGCTGACCCCATAGAGCGACCCCCAAGTGGGCTGACCCCTCCATAGAGCAAGCCCCCCAAGTGGGGCTGACCCCATAGAGCGACCCCCAAGTGGGGCTGACCCCCATAGAGCGACCCCCAAGTGGGCTGACCCCTCCATAGAGCGACCCCCAAGTGGGGCTGACCCCATAGAGCGACCCCCAAGTGGGCTGACCCCATAGAGCGACCCCCAAGTGGGGCTGACCCCATAGAGCGACCCCCAAGTGGGGCTGACCCCTCCATAGAGCAAGCGCCCCAAGTGGGGCTGACCCCCATAGAGCGACCCCCAAGTGGGGCTGACCCCATAGAGCGACCCCCAAGTGGGGCTGACCCCCATAGAGCGAGACCCCAAAGTGGGGCTGACCCCCCCCATAGAGCGACCCCCAAGTGAGGCTGAACCCCCCACAGAGCGACCCCCAAGTGGGGCTGAACCCCATAGAGACCCCAAAGTGGGGCTGACCCCATAGAGCGACCCCCAAGGGACATGCCCCCCCAGCTATGACCAAGCCCACTGAGTGCCCCCCAATCCCATCCAACCCCATCCAGCCCCAGCTGTGGGGAGCAGAGGGGCACAGTGGGGCACAGTGGGGAGCAGAGGGGCACAGTGGGGCGCAGCGGGGCACGCAGTGGGGCACGCAGTGGGGCGCGCAGTGGGGTGCAGCGGGACACACAGTTGGTCACAGTGGGGCGCAGTGGGGCTCAGTTGGTCACAGTGGGGCGCAGTGGGTCTCAGCGGCTCGCAGTGGGTCTCACTGGGTCTCAATGGGTCTCAGTGGGTCTCAGCGGGTCTCAATGGGTCTCAGCGGTTCGCAGCGGCTCGCAGTGGGTCGCAGTGGGTCACGCAGTGGTTCGCAGTGGGTCTCGGTCTCAGCGGGTCTCAGTGGGTCTCAGTGGGTCTCAGCGGGTCGCAGTGGGTCGCAGTGGGTCATGCAGTGGGTCTCAGTGGGTCTCAGTGGGTCTCAGCGGGTCTCAATGGGTCTCAATGGGTCTCAATGGGTCGCAGTTGGTCACGCAGTGGGTCTCAGTGGGTCTCAATGGGTCTCAGCGGGTCTCTATGGGTCTCAATGGGTCTCAATGGGTCTCAGTGGGTCTCAGTGGGTCTCAGCGGTTCTCAGTGGGTCACGCAGCGGGTCTCTGTGGGTCTCAATGTGTCTCAGTGGGTTGCAGTGGGTCACGGTCTCAATGGGTCTCAGTGGGTCTCAATGGGTCTCAGTTGGTCTCAATGGGTCTCAATGGGTCTCAATGGGTCTCAGTGGGTCTCAATGGGTCTCAGTTGGTCTCAATGGGTCTCAATGGGTCTCAATGGGTCTCAGTGGGTCTCAATGGGTCTCAATGGGTCTCAGTTGGTCTCAATGGGTCTCAATGGGTCTCAGTGGGTTGCAGCGGGTCTCTATGGGTCACGCAGTGGGTTGCAGTGGGTCACAGCAGGTCTCTATGGGTCGCAGTGGGTCGTGCAGTGGGTCTCACTGGGTCTCAGTTGGTCTCAGTTGGTCTCAATGGGTCTCAATGGGTCTCAATGGGTCTCAGTGGGTCTCAGTTGGTCTCACTGGGTCTCAGTGGGTCTCAATGGGTCTCACTGGGTCTCAGTTGGTCTCACTGGGTCTCAGTGGGTCTCTATGGGTCTCAGCGGGTCTCAGTGGGTCTCAGTTGGTCTCTATGGGTCTCAGTTGGTCTCAATGGGTCTCAGTTGGTCTCTATGGGTCTCAGTTGGTCTCTATGGGTCTCAATGGGTCTCAGTTGGTCTCTATGGGTCTCTATGGGTCTCAGTTGGTCTCAATGGGTCTCAGTTGGTCTCAATGGGTCTCAATGGGTCTCAGTGGGTCTCAATGGGTCTCAGTTGGTCTCTATGGGTCTCAATGGGTCTCAGTGGGTCTCAATGGGTCTCAGTTGGTCTCTATGGGTCTCACTGGGTCTCACTGGGTCTCTATGGGTCTCAGTTGGTCTCAGTTGGTCTCAATGGGTCTCAGTTGGTCTCAGTTGGTCTCATGGGTCTCACTGGGTCTCACTGGGTCTCAGTTGGTCTCTGTTGGTCTCAGTTGGTCTCACTGGGTCTCAGTTGGTCTCACTGGGTCTCACTGGGTCCCAGCGGGTCCCAGCGGGTCCCAGCGTGCCTCAGGCCGGGAAGGGCTCCGGGGGGTGCTCGGGGGGCTCCCGGAAGTGGCTGCGCTGCAGCAGCTTCACGTGGTGCTCGTAGATCTTGAGCGCGGGGCCCAGGCGGATCGAGAGCCCCGTGAGCACGTCCGAGCGCTGCATGAGCAGCAGGGAGCGGCCGTCGATCTCCTGCGGGCAACGGCGGCGTCGGCGCCGGCACGGAGCGGGCTTGGCGAGGGGGGACATAGGGGCATGGGGGGACACATAGGGATCCATGGGGGGATACATAGGGATCTATGGGGTGGGGGGACACATAGGGATCCATGGGGTGGGGGGACACATAGGGATCCATGGGGGGACACATAGGGATCTATGGGGGGACACACAGGGGGCATGGGGAGGGGGGACACATAGGGATCCATGGGGGGACACATAGGGGTGCATGGGGAGGGGGGACACATAGGGATCCATGGGGGGATACATAGGGATCCATGGGGGGATACATAGGGGTGCATGGGGGGACCATAGGGATCCATGGGGGGATACATAGGGATCTATGGGGGGATACATAGGGGTGCATGGGGGGACACATAGGGGTGCATGGGGGGACACATAGGGGTGCATGGGGGGACACATAGGGGTGCATGGGGGGATACATAGGGATCTATGGGGGGACACATAGGGGTGCATGGGGGGACACATAGGGGTGCATGGGGGGATACATAGGGATCTATGGGGGGACACATAGGGGGCATGGGGGGACACATAGGGGTGCATGGGGGGATACATAGGGGTGCATGGGGGGACACATAGGGATCCATGGGGGGACACATAGGGGTGCATGGGGGGACACATAGGGATCCATGGGGATGAGGGACACATAGGGATCTATGGGGGGATACATAGGGGGGCATGGGGAGGGGGGACACATAGGGATCCATGGGGGGACACATAGGGGGCATGGGGGGACACATAGGGATCCATGGGGGGACACATAGGGGTGCATGGGGGGACACATAGGGATCCATGGGGGGACACATAGGGGTGCATGGGGGGACACATAGGGATCTATGGGGGGACACATAGGGGGCATGGGGGGACCATAGGGATCCATGGGGGGACACATAGGGGGGCATGGGGAGGGGGGACACATAGGGATCCATGGGGATGAGGGACACATAGGGATCCATGGGGGGACACATAGGGATCTATGGGTGGGGGGACACATAGGGGGCATGGGGATGGGGGGACCCAGAGGGATCCATAGGGCCCCCCATAGGGGCAATGGGCATGGTCATAGGGATCCCATAGGGTCAATGGGCAGCACCATAGGGCCCCCCATAGGGTCAATGGGCAGCACCATAGGGTCAATGGGCAGCCCCATAGGGTCAATGGGCAGCGCCATAGGGATCCCATAGGGTCAATGGGCAGGGCCATAGGGATCCCATAGGGTCAATGGGCAGCACCATAGGGTCAATGGGCAGGGCCATAGGGATCCCATAGGGTCAATGGGCAGCACCATAGGGTCAATGGGCAGCACCATAGGGATCCCATAGGGTCAATGGGCAGCACCATAGGGTCAATGGGCAGCACCATAGGGATCCCATAGGGTCAATGGGCAGCACCATAGGGTCAATGGGCAGCACCATAGGGTCAATGGGCAGCACCATAGGGATCCCATAGGGTCAATGGGCAGCACCATAGGGTCAATGGGCAGCCCCATAGGGTCAATGGGCAGCCCCATAGGGTCAATGGGCAGCACCATAGGGATCCCATAGGGTCAATGGGCAGCACCATAGGGATCCCATAGGGTCAATGGGCAGCACCATAGGGTCAATGGGCAGCACCATAGGGTCAATGGGCAGCCCCATAGGGTCAATGGGCAGCCCCATAGGGTCAATGGGCAGCACCATAGGGATCCCATAGGGTCAATGGGCAGCACCATAGGGATCCCATAGGGTCAATGGGCAGCACCATAGGGTCAATGGGCAGCCCCATAGGGTCAATGGGCAGCCCCATAGGACCCCATAGACCCCCGGCGCTATGGGGCGCAGGGGGCAGCCCCCCCCCACCTGCTCCTGGAACGCCGTCGCCTGCTCCGGGAACCCGGCCTCCGTGAAGTAATCGACCACGTCCCGCACGGACCAATCCATGGGGTCCGAGAGCTTGTCCCGGCGGGGGGCGCTGTGGGGCAGGGGCAACAGCGTGGGGGTGGGGGGAGGGGGATGGGGGGTGGGGGATATGGGGGGGATGGGGGGGATGGGGGGTATGGGGGGGATGGGGGGTAGGGGGGATGTGGGGTATGGGGGGCATGGGGGGGATATGGGGGTATGGGGGGGATATGGGGTATTGGGGGGATGGGGGGGATGGGGGGGATATGGGGGGATATGGGGGGGATGGTGGGGGATGGGGGGGTAGGGGGTATTGGGGGATATGGGGGAAATGTGGGGTATATGGGGGGATGGGGGGGATGGGGGTTATGGGGGGAATGGGGGGGATGTGGGGTATTGCTGGGATGGGGGGGATGGGGGGTATATGGGGGGATATGGGGGGGATGGGGTGTATGGGGGATGGGGGGGATGGGGGGGATGGGGGGTATATGGGATGGGGGGTAGGGGGGATGGGGGGGATGGGGGTGTAGGGGGTATTGGGGGATATGGGGGAAATGGGGGGTATATGGGGGGATGGGGGTGATGGGGGGATGGGGGATATGTGGGGGATGGGGGGGATAGGGGACATGGGGGGGATGGGGGGGATGGGAGGTATGGGGGGGATATGGGGGGGTATCGGTGGTATGGGGGGAATGGGGGGGATGGGGGTAATGTGGGTTATGGGGGTTTATGGGGGTATGGGGGGGACATGGGGGACATGGGGGGGATGGGAGGGTAGGGGGGATGAGGGGGATGGGGGATACGGAGGATATGGGGGCTTTGGGGGGGGAATATGGGGGTATGGGGGGTATGGGGGGCATATGGGGGGTATGGGGGGTATGGGGGGGATATGGGGGGTATGGGGGTTATGGGGGACACATGGGATTATGGGGGGGATGTGGGCTATGGGGGGTATGGGGGGGAATATGGGGGTATGGGGGGGATGGGGAATATGGGGGTTTAGGGGGCGTGTGGGGGAAATGGGGGGCATATGGGGGGGATATGGGGGGATGGCGGGGATGGGGGGGATATGGGGGGATATGGGGGCAATGGCGGGGATGGGGGGATATGGGGGGGTATGGGGGCTATGGGTGATATGGGGGGATATGGGGGGGATATAGGGGGGGTATTGGGGGTTATGGGGGGTTATGGGGGTCACTCACGTGCAGCCCAGGGGGGTCCCATCCGCTGCCTGGGGCCCAGGGGACAGCGGCACCGAGGGCTCAGCACCCGCGAGAGCGGGGGACACTGGGGACACAGCGCCCCATAGCGACCCCTCAGCGCCCCATAGCGACCCCTCAGTGCCCCATAGCGACCCCTCAGCGCCCCATAGCAACCCCTCAGCGCCCCATAGCGACCCCTCAGTGCCCCATAGCCAGGCCTCAGTGCCCCATAGCCACCCCTCAGTGCCCCATAACCACCCCTCAGTGCCCCATAGTCACCCCTCAGTGCCCCATAACCACCCCTCAGTGCCCCATAACCACCCCTCAGCGCCCCATAGCGACCCCTCAGCGCCCCATAGTGACCCCTCAGTGCCCCATAACCACCCCTCAGTGCCCCATAGCCAGGCCTCAGTGCCCCATAGCTACCCCTCAGTGCCCCATAACCACCCCTCAGTGCTTCATAACCACCCCTCAGTGCTTCATAACCACCCCTCAGTGCCCCATAACCACCCCTCAGCGCCCCATAACCACCCCTCAGTGCCCCATAGCCCGGCATCAGTGCCCCATAACCACCCCTCAGTGCCCCATAACCACCCTTCAGTGCCCCATAACCACCCTACAGGACCCCATAACAACCCCACTGCATTCCAGAACTACCCCATAGCACCCCATAACCACCCCTCAACACCCCATAACCACCCCATAGCCCCCCAGAACCACCCAACAGCACCCCACAACCACCCCATAGCACCCCACAACCACCTCCCAGCACCCCACAACCACTCCACAGCACCCCATAACCACCCCATAACGACCGCTCAGCACCCCATAACCACCCCTCAGCACCCCACAACCACCCCCCAGCACCCCACAACCACCCCTCAGCACCCCATAACCACCCCATAGCACCCCACAACCACCCCACCCCATAACCACCCCATAGCACCCCACAACCACCTCCCAGCACCACACAACCACCCCCCAGCACCCCACAACCACCCCATAGCACCCCACAACCACCCCCCAGCACCCCATAACCACCCCTCATCACCCCATAACCACCCCCCAGCACCCCAGAACCACCCCTCAGCACCCCATAACCACCCCATAATCACCCCATAGCACCCCATAACCACCCCACAGCACCCCATAACCACCCCATAGCACCCCATAACCACCCCATAGCACACCACCCCCAGCACCCCACAACCACCCCCCAGCACCCCATAACCACCCCATAGCACCCCATAACCACCCCCCAGCACCCCACAACCACCCCCCAGCACCCCATAACCACCCCATAGCACCCCATAACCACCCCCCAGCACCCCATAACCACCCCCCAGCACCCCATAACCACCCCCCAGCACCCCATAACCACCCCTCAGCACCCCATAACCACCCCATAGCACCCCATAGCACCCCATAACCCCTCAGCACCCCATAACCACCCCATAGCACCCCATAACCACCCCATAGAGCCCCATAGCACCCCACAGCACCCCATAACCCCCCATAACCACCCCATAGCACCCCATAACCACCCCTCAGCACCCCATAACCACCCCCCAGCACCCCATAACCACCCCTCAGCACCCCATAACCCCATAACCCCATAACCACCCCATAGCACCCCATAACCACCCCATAGCACCCCATAACCACCCCCCAGCACCCCATAACCACCCCATAGCACCCCATAACCACCCCCCAGCACCCCACAACCACCCCCAGCACCCCATAACCACCCCCAGCAC
>NW_026641850.1:0-804 GCF_028554395.1 Pezoporus wallicus | reverse complement strand
CTGGGCTGTATCAGACTTGGTTGGACTGGGTTAAAGTGGGCTGGGCTGGATTGAAGTGAGATGGACCGGATTAAACTGGTCTGGACTAAGTTAAACTAGGCTGGCCTGGATTATACTGAGCTGGAGTGTATTAAAAATGGCTGGACTGAGTTAAACTGGGTTGGGCTGTATAAAACTGGGCTGGCCTGGGCTGGGCTGGGTTAAACTGCGCTGGAGTGTATTAAATATGGCTGGACTGGGTTAAACTGGGCTGGGCTGTATCAAACTGGGCTGGCCTGTGTTAAACTGTGTTGAGCTGTATCAAACTGGGCTGGCCTGAGTTAAACTGGGCTGGCCTGGGTTAAACTGGGCTGCCTGGATCAGACTGGGCTGGACAGGGTTAAACTGTGCTAGAGTGAACTGAACTGGGCTGGGCTGGATTAAAGTGAGCTGGACTGGGTTCAAGTGGACCGGGCTGGATGAAACTGAGCTGGACTGTGTTTAAACTTAGCTGTAGTGGGTTAAAGTGGGCTGGACTGGGTTAAACTGTGCTAGAGTGAGCTGAAGTGGGCTGGGCTGAATGAAACTGAGCTAGACTGGGTTAAAGTGGGCTGGGCTGGGTTCAACTGGGTTGGACTGGGTTAAACCTTGCTGGGCTGGATTCTACTGAGCTGGAGTGTATTAAATATGGCTGGACTGGGTTAAAGTGGGCTGGGCTGTAACAAACTGGGCTGGACTGGGTTAAACTGGGCTGGGCTGTATCAAAGTGGGCTGGCCCGGGTTAAACTGGGCTGGGATGGATTGAACTGAGCTGGACTGAATTAA
>NW_026641849.1:0-8168 GCF_028554395.1 Pezoporus wallicus | reverse complement strand
TCTCCATCCCTTCCAATCCCCATAGTACCCCTAAACCACCCCAAAATCCACCTTGTACCCCAAACCTCAACCAACCCCAGGCATCTCCATCCCTTCCAACCCCCATGGTATCCCTAGACCACTACATGGTACCCCAGACCCCAACCAACCACAGGCATCTCCATCCATCCCAGAAGCCCTTAGCTACCCCAAAACTCCATGGCACCCCAAAACCCAATCAACCACAGGCATCTCCATCCCTCCCAACACTGCTGGCACCCCTAAATGACCCCAAACCCCATCTTTCTTGAGCCCCATAAGGAAGGGTGCCCACACACAGCATGCTGGGGTGCAGGGATGCTGCTTTGGGTGACAGCCCCAGCTCATGGCCCTGCAGCAGGCTCTCCCACAGCCTCAGTCTAGAACCCAGGTGGGTCACCATGGCAACGGGTCAAAACGGGGCCCTTTGTGACCTCATTTGTGTCACCCTACTTGAGTGCTTTGCTCAGGGGAGCAGACAGTGACAGGAAAGAGCAGGAGGAAGGAGCCACTGGGTTGCTGCTGAGCTCAAGCCCTGTTGCTTTGGTCCAAGCTTCCCCCTTCGCTACCCCCTGTTTGGAGGTGTTTGGGGTTGTTTGAGGGTGTTTTGGGGGTGTTAAACTGTTGTGCTGAGCCCCTACACCCCCCCACCCCCAGGTCCAGGGACCCCCCTCACCATATGGAGACCCCCCCCATGTCCCCCTTGTATGTGGGGCTGGGACCCCCACATCTGGGTCTGGGATCCCCACACCAATATGGGGACACCCCAGTGCCCCTCCCCATTGCCCTTTAACCCCCCCCCCCCCCCAGCCTTGGACCTACCCCAGAAGGTGTCGCAGCTCGAGGCCAGGCTAAAGCAGCTCCACAGCGACCTCCAGAAGGTTCCATTTTGGGGGGGTTGGGGTGATTTGGGGCTGTTTTGGGTTCTCACTGGGTGGCACCTATAGGAGCAGCAGGACAAGGTGGTTTGGGGTGGTTTTGAGGTGTTTTGGGGGTGTTTTTTGAAGTGTTATGGGGCTGTTTTGGGGCTCTGACCCTGTATTGCCTAGGAGAAGCAGGACAAGGTGGTTTTGGGCTGCTTTTTGAGGGGTTTTGGGTCTGCTTTGGGGCTGTGAGCCGGTATCCCCTAGGCGAAGCAGGACAAGGTGGTTTTGGGACTGTTAGGTCTGTTTTGAGGCTCTGACCCTGTATCCCATACGAGAAGCAGAAGGAGGTCTTTCTGAGGTGTTTTGGGCATTTTGGGGGGTTTTGGAGTATTTTTGTGCTGTTTTAGGGCTGGCTTGAGGCTCTGACCCTATATCCCATAGCCGAAGCAGAAGAAGCTGTTTTTGAGGTGTTTTGGGCCTTTTGGGGGGTTTTGGAGGAGAAGCAGGAGGTGATTTTGGGGTGGTTTTGGCCGGTTTTGTGGTTTGCTTTAGGAGTTTTTGCCTGGTTTTCTCCTGTTTTGGGAGTGTTTTGGGGCTCTAACCCTGTATCCCACAAGAGAAGCAGGACAAGGTGTTTTTGGGGTAGTTTTCTCCTGTTTTTGGGGTGTTTAGGGCCTCTGACACTGTATCTCATAGGAGAAGCAGGACAAGGTGGTTTTGGTGTGTTTTGGGGGTGTTTGGGGTTGTTTTGACCTCCCTTGAGTCTTTTTTTGGGCCCTGACCCTGTATCCCATAGGAGAAGCAGGAGAAGGAGGTTTTCAGGTGTTTTGGGGCTGTTTTGGGGGTTTTGTCCGATTTTTGTCATGTTTTTTGTCTTTTTTGGGGCTCTGACCCTGTGTTCCATAGGAGAAGCAGGACAAGGTGGTTTTGGGTTGGTTTGGGGGTTTTGGAGCTGGTTTTGGGGTGTTTTGGGGTGTTTTTGGCCTGTTTTGGGTCTGTTTTGAGGCTCTGACCCTGTGTCCCATAGAAGAAGCAGGACAAGGTGGTTTTGGGTTGGTTTGGGTGTTTTGGAGCTGGTTTTGGGTTTTTTGGAGTGTTTTTGTCCTGTTTTGGGTCTGTTTCAGGGCTCTGACCCTGTATCCCACAGGAGAAGCAGGACAAGGTGGTTTTGGGTTGGTTTGGGGGTTTTGGAGCTGGTTTTGGGGTTTTTGGAGTGTTTTTGTCCTGTTTTGGGTCTGTTTCAGGCCTCTGACCATGTATCCCACAGGAGAAGCAGGACAAGGTGGTTTTATCCTATTTTTGTCATGTTTTGTGTCTTTTTTGGGGCTCTGATTCTGTGTTCCATAGGAGAAGCAGGACAAGGTGGTTTTGGGTTGGTTTGGGGGTTTTGGAGCTGGTTTTGGGGTGATTTGTGTTGTACTTGGCCTGTTTTGGGTCTGTTTCAGGGCTCTGACCATGTATCCCACAGGAGAAGCAGGACAAGGTGGTTTTGGGTTGGTTTTGGGGTTTTTGGAGTGTTTTTGTCCTCTTTTGGGTCTGTTTCAGGGCTCTGACTCTCTATCCACAGGAGAAGCAGGACAAGGAGGTTTTGGGGTGGTTTTGGCTGTCTTGGGGGTTTTGGAATGTTTTATCTTTTTTTGTGCTGCTTTGTGGCTCTGACCCTGTATCCCACAGGAGAAGCAGGACAAGGTGGTTTTGGGGTGGTTTTGTCCTATTTTTGTCATGTTTTGTGTCTTTTTTGGGGCTCTGACCCTGTGTTCCATAGGAGAAGGAGGACAAGGTGGGTTTGGGTTGGTTTGGGGGTTTTGGAGCTGGTTTTGGGGTGATTTGGGTTGTACTTGGCCTGTTTGGGTCTGTTTCAGGGCTCTGACCCTGTATCCCACAGGAGAAGCAGGACAAGGTGGCCTTGGGGTGGTTTTGTCCTGGTTTTTTTTTAATTTTTTGTGTCTTTTTTGGGGCTCTGACCCTGTGTTCCATAGGAGAAGCAGGACAAGGAGGTTTTGGGGTGGTTTTGTCCTATTTTTGTCATGTTTTGTGTCTTTTTTGAGGCTCTGACCCTGTATGCCATAGGAGAAGCAGGAGAGGATGGTTTTGAGGCTTTTTTGTTCTGTTTTAGGTCTGTTTTGGGGCCCTGACACTGTATCTCATAGCAGAAGGAGGACAAGGAGGTTTTGTCCTGCTTTTTGGGGTGTTTTTGGCCTGTTTTGGGTCTGTTTTGAGGCTCTGACCCTGTGTCCTATAGAAGAAGCCGGACAAGGTGGTTTTGGGTTGGTTTGGGGGTTTTGGAGCTGGTTTTGGGGTTTTTGGAGTGTTTTTCTCCTGTTTTGGGTCTGTTTCAGGCCTCTGACCATGTATCCCACAGGAGAAGCAGGACAAGGTGGTTTTGGGGTGGTTTTGTCCTATTTTTGTCATGTTTTGTGTCTTTTTTGGGGCTCAGACCCTGTGTTCCATAGGAGAAGCAGGACAAGGGGGTTTTGGGTTGGTTTGGGGGTTTTGGAGCTGGTTTTGGGGTGATTTGGGTTGTATTTGGCCTGTTTTGGGTCTGTTTCAGGGCTCTGACCATGTATCCCACAGGAGAAGCAGGACAAGGTGGTTTTGGGGTGGTTTTGTCCTATTTTTGTCATGTTTTGTGTCTTTTTTGGGGCTCTGACCCTGTATGCCATAGGAGAAGCAGGACAAGGTGGTTTTGGGATGGTTTTGGGGCTTTTTTGTTCTGTTTTAGGTCTGTTTTGGGGCCCTGACACTGTATCTCATAGCAGAAGGAGGAGGTTTTGTCCTGCTTTTTGGGGTGTTTTGGGGTGTTTTTGTTCTGTTTTGGGTCTGTTTTGAGGCTCTGACCCTGTGTCCTATAGAAGAAGCAGGACAAGGTGGTTTTGGGTTGGTTTGGGGGTTTTGGAGCTGGTTTTGGGGTTTTTGGAGTGTTTTTCTCCTGTTTTGGGTCTGTTTCAGGCCTCTGACCATGTATCCCACAGGAGAAGCAGGACAAGGTGGTTTTGGGGTGGTTTTGTCCTTTTTTTGTCATGTTTTGTGTCTTTTTTGGGGCTCTGACCCTGTGTTCCATAGGAGAAGCAGGACAAGGTGGTTTTGGGTTGGTTTTGGGGTTTTTGGAGTGTTTTTGTCCTGTTTTGGGTCTGTTTCAGGGCTCTGACCCTGTATCCCACAGGAGAAGCAGGACAAGGTGGTTTTGGGGTGGTTTTGTCCTTTTTTTGGTCTGTTTTGGAGCTCTGACCCTGTTTAGGAGAAGCAGGACAAGGAGGTTTTGGGGTTTTTTGGAGCTCTTTGGGGTTTTTTGGTTCTGTCTGTTTTGGGGCTCTGACACTGTATCTCATAGGAGAAGCAGGAGAGGATGGTTTTGGCCTGTTTTGGGTCTGTTTTGGGGCCCTGACCATGTATCCCACAGGAGAAGCAGGACAAGGTGGTTTTGGGGTGGTTTTGTCCTATTTTTGTCATGTTTTGTGTCTTTTTTGGGGCTCTGACCCTGTGTTCCATAGGAGAAGCAGGACAAGGTGGTTTTGGGTTGGTTTTGGGGTTTTGGAGCTGGTTTTGGGGTTTTTGGAGTTTTTTTCCTGTTTTGGGTCTGTTTCAGGCCTCTGACCATGTATCCCACAGGAGAAGCAGGACAAGGTGGTTTTGGGGTGGTTTTGTCCTATTTTTGTCATGTTTTGTGTCTTTTTTGGGGCTCAGACCCTGTGTTCCATAGGAGAAGCAGGACAAGGTGGTTTTGGGTTGGTTTGGGGGTTTTGGAGCTGGTTTTGGGGTGATTTGGGTTGTGCTTGGCCTGTTTGGGTCTGTTTCAGGCCTCTGACCATGTATCCCACAGGAGAAGCAGGACAAGTAGGTTTTGGGGAGGTTTTGTCCTATTTTTGTCATGTTTTGTGTCTTGTTTTTGGGTTCTGACCCTGTGTTCTATAGGAGAAGCAGGACAAGGAGGTTTTGGGGTGGTTTTGTCCTATTTTTGTCATGTTTTGTGTCTTTTTTGAGGCTCTGACCCTGTATGCCATAGGAGAAGCAGGAGAGGATGGTTTTGAGGCTTTTTTGTTCTGTTTTAGGTCTGTTTTGGGGCCCTGACACTGTATCTCATAGCAGAAGGAGGACAAGGAGGTTTTGTCCTGGTTTTTGGGGTGTTGTGGGCTGTTTTTTGGCCTGTTTTGGGTCTGTTTTGAGGCTCTGACCCTGTGTCCTATAGAAGAAGCCGGACAAGGTGGTTTTGGGTTGGTTTGGGGTTTTTGGAGCTGGTTTTGGGGTTTTTGGAGTGTTTTTCTCCTGTTTTGGGTCTGTTTCAGGCCTCTGACCATGTATCCCACAGGAGAAGCAGGACAAGGTGGTTTTGGGGTGGTTTTGTCCTATTTTTGTCATGTTTTGTGTCTTTTTTGGGGCTCAGACCCTGTGTTCCATAGGAGAAGCAGGACAAGGTGGTTTTGGGTTGGTTTTGGGGTTTTGGAGCTGGTTTTGGGGTTTTTGGAGTGTTTTTCTCCTGTTTTGGGTCTGTTTCAGGCCTCTGACCATGTATCCCACAGGAGAAGCAGGACAAGGTGGTTTTGGGGTGGTTTTGTCCTATTTTTGTCATGTTTTGTGTCTTTTTTGGGGTGTTTTGGGGTGTTTTTGGCTCTGACTTTGTGTTCCATAGGAGAAGCAGGACAAGGTGGTTTTGGGGTGGTTTGGGGGTTTTGGAGCTGCTTTTGGTGTTTTTGGGGTGGCTTTGGCCTGTTTTGGGGCTGTTTTGGGGTCTGACCTATCTCACAGGAGAAGCAGGACAAGGTGGTTTTGGGGTGGTTTTGTCCTATTTTTGTCATGTTTTGTGTCTTTTTTGTGGCTCTGACCCTGTGTTCCATAGGAGAAGCAGGACAAGGAGGTTTTGGGGTGGTTTTGTCCTATTTTTGTCATGTTTTGTGTCTTTTTTGAGGCTCTGACCCTGTATGCCATAGGAGAAGCAGGAGAGGATGGTTTTGAGGCTTTTTTGTTCTGTTTTAGGTCTGTTTTGGGGCCCTGACACTGTATCTCATAGCAGAAGGAGGACAAGGAGGTTTTGTCCTGCTTTTTGGGGTGTTTTTGGCCTGTTTTGGGTCTGTTTTGAGGCTCTGACCCTGTGTCCTATAGAAGAAGCCGGACAAGGTGGTTTTGGGTTGGTTTGGGGGTTTTGGAGCTGGTTTTGGGGTTTTTGGAGTGTTTTTCTCCTGTTTTGGGTCTGTTTCAGGCCTCTGACCATGTATCCCACAGGAGAAGCAGGACAAGGTGGTTTTGGGGTGGTTTTGTCCTATTTTTGTCATGTTTTGTGTCTTTTTTGGGGCTCAGACCCTGTGTTCCATAGGAGAAGCAGGACAAGGGTGGTTTTGGGGGTTTTGGGTTGGTTTGGGTTTTTTGGGGTGTATTTGGAGCTGGTTTTGGGGTGATTTGGGTTGTGCTTGGCCTGTTTGGGTCTGTTTCACGGCTCTCACCCTACATCCCACAGGAGAAGAAGGACAAGGAGGTTTTGGGGTGGTTTTGTCCTATTTTTGTCATGTTTTGTGTCTTTTTTGGGGCTCTGACCCTGTGTTCCATAGGAGAAGCAGGACAAGGAGGTTTTGGGGTGGTTTTGTCCAATTTTTGTCATGTTTTGTGTCTTTTTTGAGGCTCTGACCCTGTGTTCCATAGGAGAAGCTGTTTTAGGTTTTAGGTCTGTTTTGGGGCCCTGACACTGTATCTCATAGCAGAAGGAGGACAAGGAGGTTTTGTCCTGCTTTTTGGGGTGTTTTGGCGTATTTTTGGCCTGTTTTGGGTCTGTTTTGAGGCTCTGACCCTGTGTCGTATAGAAGAAGCAGGAAAAGGGTGGTTTTGTGTTGGTTTGGGGGTTTTGGAGCTGGTTTTGTGGTTTTTGGAGTGTTTTTGTCCTCTTTTGGGCCTGTTTCACAGCTCTGACCCTGTATCCAACAGGATAAGCAGGACAAGGAGGTTTTGGGGTGGTTTTGTCCTATTTTTGTCATGTTTTGTGTCTTTTTTGGGGCTCAGACCCTGTGTTCCATAGGAGAAGCAGGATAAGGTGGTTTTGGGTTTGTTTGGCTGTTTTGGAGCTGGTTTTGGGGTGATTTGGGTTGTACTTGGTCTGTTTTGGGTCTGTTTCAGGGCTCTGACCCTGTATCCCACAGGAGAAGCAGGACAAGGTGGCCTTGGGGTGGTTTTGTCCTGCTTTGGGGGTTTTCTGGGTCAGTTTTGGGACTCTGACTCAGTATGCCATAGGAGAAGCAGGACAAGGTGGTTTTGGGGTGTTTTTTTTCCTGTTTTGGGACTGGTTTTGGGGTGTTTTGGGTTGTTTTTGGCCTGTTTTGGGTCTGTTTTGGGGCCCTGACCATGTATCGCACAGGAGAAGAAGGACAAGGGTATTTTGTTGTGGTTTTGGGGTGCTTTTGTTGTGTTTTAGGGGTGGTTTTAAATCGTTTTGTCCTGTTTTCGGGGGGGTTGGGGCTGTTTTGGGGTTCTGACTCTGTATCCCATAGGAGAAGCGGGACAAGGTGGTTTGGGGTGTTTTGGGGGTGATTTTCAGTGGTTGTAATGTGTTTTTGTCCTGTTTTCAGTCTGATTTGGGGCTCTGACCCTGTATCGCATAGAAGCAGCAGCAGAAGGTGGTTTTGGGGTGGTTTTTTTTGGGGGGGGGCAGGTTTTTGTGTTTTTGGTTGGTGTTGGCCTGGTTTTGGCTTGTTTTCGTGCTGTTTTGGCACTGTGTCCCTGTATCCAATAAGAGAAGCAGGACAAGGGTGTTTTGGGCTGTTTTGGGGGTGGTTTAGGTCTCGTTTTATGTGGTTTTTGGGTGTTTTTTTCGTGTTTTCGGTATGTTTTGGGCTCTGACTCTTTATCAAACAAGAGAAGGAGGACAAGGTTATTTTGGGGTGGTTTTGCAGTATTTTGGGGTTGTTTTGGGTTGGTTTTGTCCTGTTTCTGGTCTGGTTTTGGGCTGTGACCATGTATCCCATAAAAGAAGCAGGACAAGAAGACTTTGGGGTGGGTTTGGGTCTGTTTTGGGAGGGTTTTAGTTTTTTTTTTAATCCAGTTTTGGTTCTGTTTTGGGGCTCTGACCGTGTATCCCACAGCAGAAGCAGGACAAGGTGGTTTTGGGGGTGATTTTTGCCTTTTTTTTGGTACTGTTTTGGGTCTGTTTGGCGGCTCTGACCCTGTATCCCATAGCAGAAGCAGGACAAGGTGGTTTTGTCCTGGTTTTTGGGGTGTTTTGGGGTGTTTTTTTTCTGTTTTGGGTCTGTTTTGAGGCTCTGACCCTGTGTCCCATAGGAGAAGCAGGACAAGTTGGTTTTGGGG
>NW_026641848.1:0-800 GCF_028554395.1 Pezoporus wallicus | reverse complement strand
GTGTCCTATAGAAGAAGCAGGACGAGGTGGTTTTGGGTTGGTTTGGGGGTTTTGGAGCTGGTTTTGGGGTTTTTGGATTGTTTTTGTCCTGTTTTGGGTCTGTTTCAGGCCTCTGACCCTGTATCCCTCAGGAGAAGCAGGACAAGGTGGTTTTGGGGTGGTTTGTCCTGGTTTTGGCCTGTTTTGGGGCTCTGACCCTGTGTTCCATAGGAGAAGCAGGACAAGGTGGTTTTGGGGTGGTTTTGTCCTGTTTTTGTTTTTTTTTGGGTCTGTTTTGGGGCTCTGACCCTGTGTTCCATAGGAGAAGCAGGACAAGGTGGTTTTGGGGTGGATTTGTCCTATTTTTGTCATGTT
The DNA here is from genome assembly GCF_028554395.1 of Pezoporus wallicus. Classification (NCBI taxonomy): domain Eukaryota; kingdom Metazoa; phylum Chordata; class Aves; order Psittaciformes; family Psittacidae; genus Pezoporus; species Pezoporus wallicus. The sequence continues at coordinate 446 of NW_026641848.1, read as the reverse complement.
CTGTGTCTTTTTTGTGGCTCTGACCCTGTGTTCCATAGGAGAAGCAGGACAAGGTGGTTTTGGGTTGGTTTGGGGGTTTTGGAGCTGGTTTTGGGGTGATTTAGGTTGTACTTGGTCTGTTTTGGGCCTGTTTCAGGCCCCTGACCATGTATCCCACAGGAGAAGCAGGACAAGGTGGTTTTGGGTGGTTTTGTCCTGTTTTTGTTTTTTTGGGGGTCTTTTTTGGGGCTCTGACCCTGTATGCCATAGGAGAAGCAGGACAAGGTGGTTTTGGGGTGGTTTTGTCCTATTTTTGTCATGTATTTTCTCTTTTTTGAGGCTCTGACCCTGTATCTCATAGGAGAAGCCGGGGAAGCTGGTTTTGGGGCTTTTTTGTTCTGTTTTAGGTCTGTTTTGGGGCCCGGACACTGTATCTCATAGCAGAAGGAGGACAAGGAGATTTTGTC
>NW_026641847.1:0-804 GCF_028554395.1 Pezoporus wallicus | reverse complement strand
GAGTGTTTATGGTAAGAATGAGGGGGGAAGCCAAGCAGATATGGTAGGACTGTGTTATAGGCCACCCAACCAGGATGAAGAGGCTGATGAATTATTCTATAAGCACCTGGAAGAAGTCTCACAGTCACCAGCCCTTGTTCTCAAGGGGGACTTCAACCCACTGGATGTCTGCTGGAAATATGACACAGCTGAAAAGAGACAGCCTAGAAGGTTCCTAGAGTGGAAGAGAACTTCCTGACACAGCTGGTGAGTGACCCATCTAGGGAATTGAATATCCATGGATATTAGAAAAAATATCTTTACTGAAAGGCTTGTCAAGCATTAGAACAGGCTGTCCAGGGAAATGGTGGAGTCACCGTCCCTGTTGATACTTCAGAGATAGACAGATGTGGCACTTATGGATAGGGTTCAGTGGTGGACTTGGCAGTGCTGGGTTAACAGTGGGAGTCAATGATCTGAAAGGTCTTTTCCAAACCTAAACAATTCTATATTCTATTAAGGGATGAGGGTCTGAGAAGCTTCTGGTCAGAAGCACTTCCCACTGTTGACATTGGGCAGGGAGTTATTTATTCCAGGCAGTGGCTGAGGCCACCAAACAGCAGCAGCAGTTTTTTATGGCACCCATTCCTAGGACACTGCAGAAGGATTATGCATGCTTCCACCACACCAGCTTTTCATTAGATTGCAGGCAGGGGTTAAAGTGATCCTTGTCAGGGCAAATAAAATGCCCTGAATGATGGGAGCAGTATAAATTGAGGACAAGAGGTGGCCAATTTTACCACTGCTCTCAAGAATGCTCTGCTG
>NW_026641846.1:0-8128 GCF_028554395.1 Pezoporus wallicus | reverse complement strand
GGAACTGGTCCAACACAGGCGAGAACCCGGTGGAGGTTGCGCACAGCTCTGCAGCCTGGGGACCGTGCATCCGTACCCTCCACCTTCCCTTTCCGAATCCAGCCTTTTTGGGGTGGAGAGTAGAGAGTGACGGTGCCTTGTCCCGGGCTGAGCAAGAGGTTCATGCCAAGGCCATGGAGGCAGCAGAGGTGCTGAGGGCTGAGATAACAAATCGCTATGATTAACAAACAATATTTGGGCTTGATTTGACTTTCCAGTGGGACCTGGGGGCAGGAAAGGGCACTGAAATACACTGCCTGAGCAGTCTCCTTTGCCTCCTTCTCATGCACTGAAACCACTGAGACCCAAAGTTCCCGAGCAGGACTCTTGCCTGGTGCATAGTTTAGAAGCACGGCTAGAGGTCATGCAATACCTTCCTGGTCCAGCTCTCTGCTGCAGCCGTGTCCTACAAGATCCAACTGTCTATGGCTTGCACCAGCCTAAAACCACATTCATCACTACCAATAGGAGTTAAACCATCCATCCCATCCAGGTAACTACGAACACGTAAAAGGAGTGACACAGAATCAAAGTGGTCAACAAATGCTGTAAGATGCTCATAGCAGCCCCTTGGTCCCCCTGTGCTTTCCCCTTGGTCACCCATGTCAGTGTGGTATCCCTGACCACACAAGCGGGTGGTGAATGGCTTGCCTAATCCTGGCAGAAACACAACATTTACATATCTAGACAATTGTCACACTATATTTCTGGGAAAGTAAGTTTTAAACCTCTGATGGTGATCATAGGAAGTGGGCTGACAGCCTTGCATGGCTTTGGTGGGAAAAATCTCACTGGCCCTGGTGACTTTTTTGGAAATAGTGGGTCTCATCATCCCCGGTACCTGCTGGGGGCTGACAGCACTGATGTCAGATTTGCTGATTGTGGAGGAGGCGACCCGTATGGGTTCGCCAGTCTCAGGAGGAACATCGGCTTTTGATGTGACTTTGAGCTCTGCCCTTCCCAGGAAGGGCTCTGTTTGAATTGTCAACCTGTGTTCATAAGCTGTGCTGTGTGAGATAAACCCGATTATCTTTTGTGGCTGTGTGGGTTCTTTCTTGGGTATAACAGAGAAATCCTGAATGCTATTGTCCTGGGTTCAGCAATAGCAGTCATGTTTCTCCTTCGTGGTCGCGGGTGTGGTGCAGTGCAGTGTTTTGACTTCCAGCCTGGGAACAGTGCTGGTGATACCGATGTTTTTGGTTGTTGCTAAGTGATGTTTACCCTGACCAAGGACTTTGTGAGGCTCATGCTCTGCCAGGGAGGAGGGGAAGCTGTGAGGAAGCAGAGATGGGGCGCCTGACCCGGGCTAGCCAAGGAGGTATTCCATACCACAGCACCTCATGCCCAGGGTGGGGGGTAACTGAGAGTTACCCGGAAGGACACGGCTTCCGGGTGGGACTCGTTTCTTGGCCGGTGGTATCGTATTCTCTTCCCTTGTTATTTTCCCTTATCATTGTTGTAGTTGGCGGTAGCGGTGATGATTTGTGTTGTACACTGGTCGCTGGACTGTTCTTGTCTCAACCCGCAGGAGTTGCACTCTTTCGGTCCTCCTCCCCGTTCCTCCAGGAGCGGGGAAGGGGAGAGCCTGGGGGAAAGGGGGGGCCCTCGATTGCTCTCAGCCCGGCACCACTCACTGGGAGTGAGTGAACAAGCTGTCTGGCTAGGGTTTAAACCATCTCGTGACCCTTGAGATGCTCTTTAGATATGGCCTGATCAGGGTAAATAAGTGTGGCCTGCAGTATCAGGGCATAGATGATCCCCCTGTACTGGACACTGGTAAGGCCACACCTCGAATCCTGTGTTCACTTCTGGGCCCCTCACTACAAGGAAGATATTGAGAGACTGGAGCGGGCCCAGAGATGGGCAACGGAGCTGGTGAAGGGCAATGGAGCACAGGTGTGATGAGGAACAGCTGAGGGAACTGGGAGGTTTAGTCTTGAGAAGAGAAGCTCAGGGGGGACCTCATCGCTCTCTACAGCTACCTGAAAGGAGGTTGTAGAGAGGTGGGGGTCTGTCTCTTCTCCAAAGTAACAAGCGACAGGATAAGTGGAAACGGCCTCAACCTGCACCAGGGGAGGTTTAGATTAGCTATTAGGGACAATTTCTTCACAGAGATGGTGTTCAGGCATTGGAACAGGCTTTCCAGGGCAGCGGTGGAGTCACCATGGCAGGGGGGTTGGAACTAGATGATCTTAAGGTCCTTTCCAACCCTAATTATTCTAAGTGTTCAAGAAATTGCATAGACAAGGCCCTCAGTGACATGGTTTAGTGGTGGCCTTGGCAGTGCTGGGGTAATGGATGGACTTGATAAGCTTAAAGGTCTTTTCCAACCTCGTTGATTCTATGATACTATGTTTCTAAAACACAGAGTTACAGTGTAGCTCTATGGAGGGGATGCAGAAGGCGCCAGGGGCACGTGTTCAGGGAGGTGGACATCTATTTATAGGAAAGAGGTGCCCTTTGGATACAGGTGGAGTAGAGCCCGTTGGAGTTGTTCCAGGACAGCCTGGCCTTTGGAAAGGGGTTTTGCTGCACAACAGCTCACACATCACCCTGCTGAGGCAAAGATGCCAGGGAGAGATGACATTATTATTCCAACTGAGACATTGCCCCTGCTGCACCCAGTGTTTGCTTTACGTCAATTGACCTCCACAGTGGTCAATATTTGCTTATAAAGGCTTCCACTTTCTGTCATTTCCGAGTGATCCCTTCCTTCCCTTGGTTATGCACTCACACAAGACCCCTACTCTAATATGGCCAAAAAACCTCATCGAGGACTTGTTGCTTTTAGCACTATGGTGGGGATTAACTGAATTAATCAAAAAGTCCTCTAAGAAAAAAAAACCCTTAAACATACGGTATTTTATTTTTAGAAACAAACTCAGCACATTTTCACTGAAATGCTAATGAAGGAAAAAACAACTCCATAATTAGATGGGGTTTGAGGGGAATTAAATTTAAATAAAATCACGTATCTGCTCAGGTCTGCCTCTTACCATCACATGCTATCCCATTTGCTTTCCATGGTACATAACACATGTGAGTCTTGCATTTCTTCATAAAATTATTTCTCATAGCAATGCCCCATGTAAGATTAGGAGGGAATCACAGCAACAGTCACTATCAGAAAAGGTGTGAATGTAACCTGCTCAAGTCCTTCCCAAAACTGCCAAGTTCATGATGTGGACATGAATGTATCTACATTTGCTTAGAAAAACATCACCCAGTCAGATGCTGGGTGTCAGGCGCAACTCGTGTTCCCCAAGGTTCACCACAACTGGGGCCAGTTCTGTTTAATGTCTTTGTCAATGGTCTGGACAGGGGATCGAGTGCACCCTCAGTAAATTTGCTGATGACACCAAGTTGGGTGGGAGTGTTGATCAGCTGAAGGATAGGAAGGCTCTGTACAGGGATCTGGACAAGCTGGATAGATGGGCTGTGGCCAATGGTATGAGGTTCAACTAGGCAAAGTGCTGGGTTGTGCACTGGGGTCAAAACAACCCACTGCAATGCTCCAAATCTGGGGAACAGTGACTGGAAAAGGACCTGGGGATACTGATTGATGGAGCTGAACTTGAACCAGCTTGTGCCCAGGTAGCCAAGAAGGTAAACAGCATCCTCACCTGTATCAGAAATAGCGTGGCCAGCAGGGCCAGGGCAGTGATGTTCCCCCTGTACTGGGCGCTGGTGAGGCCTCACCTCAAATCCAGTGGTCAGTTCTCTCGACAAGAGAGACATTGAAGGGCTGGAGCAGCTCCAGAGAAGGGTGACAGAGCTGGTGAAGGGCCTGGAACACAAGTGTGATGAGGAACGGCTGAGGGAACTGAGGCTGTTCAGCCTGGAGACGAGAAGGCTCAGGGGACATTGTTGCTCTCAACTACCTGAAAGGAGGTTGCAGTGAGGTGGGGGTCGGTCCCTCCCACCAAGTAACAAGTGATAGGACAAGAGGAAATGGCCTCAAGTTGCGCCAGGGGAGGTTTAGAACTGACACTAGGAAAAAAGTTTTCACCAAAAGGATTGTCAAACACGCAACAGACTGCCCAGGGCAGTGTTGGAATCACTGCCCTGGAGGTATTTAACAGATATGTAGACATGGCACTAAGGAGCATGGTTTAGTGGTGGCCTTGACACGGATAGGTTAATGGTTGAACTGCATGGTCTTGAGGGTCTTTTCCATACTGAACAATTATTTAATTCCATGAATCTAAAATTCTGTGAAAGATTAAGCATCTTTTCGGATAATCAGTCTGAAGCATGTGTTTATGCAAGCTGCTGATTGATAGCCCTTGAGGATAGGAATCTTCTATTTAGTAGCTGGTATGTGTTAGTGCTTACTAATACAACACCTACCATTTTATAAAAATGTAGATAAAAGATGGAAAAATGTCTCTTTGGTTTCTGGCCCCATCACTGAGATTTGCTGCATGAAGAGCAATACCAATAAATCTTGTGTTCCTGCCAGGATTAGGCAAGCCATTCGTCACCCCCTTGTGTGGTCAGGGATACTGTCAGGCCACACTGGCATGGGTGACCCAGGGGAAAGCACAGGGGGACCAAGGGGCTGCTATGAGCATCTTACAGCATTTGTTGACCACTTTGATTCTGTGTCACTCCTTTTACCTGTTCGTAGTTACCTGGATGGGGTGGATGGTTTAACTCCTATTGGTAGTGATGAATGTGGTTTTAGGCTGGTGCAAGCCATAGACAGTTGGATCTTGTAGGACACGGCTGCAGCAGAGAGCTGGACCAGGAAGGTATTGCATGACCTCTAGCCGTGCTTCTAAACTATGCACCAGGCAAGAGCCCTGCTCGGGAACTTTGGGCCTCAGTGGTTTGTGCATGAGAAGGAGGCAAAGGAGACTGCTCAGCCAGAGTATTTCAGTGCCCTCTCCTGCTCCCAGCTCCCTCTGGAAAGTCAAATCAAACAGAACACTGTTTGTTAATTCATAGAAATATCATTATCTCAATATTACTGCCAGTTTACACACAGGCAGCACAGACACGGCTGCATTCTCAAGTTTTCTCTCTATGTTGCATCTGATAGGCAGGTGGATGAGCAATGAGTGGTGCCTTTCAGGGGCCTGTATTGGGATGAGCACTCTTTTAACATCTTCATATGCACCGTGGTTTCAAGCACCCTTTCAGCAAGTTTGGAGAGAACACCAAGCTGAGTGTTGTTGTCAACACACGTGAGAGAAGGGATAGGATCTTTAGGGACCTGGACAGAGTTGAGAGATGGACCAGTGCCAACCTCTTGAAGGCAACCTCAACAAGGGCAAGTACAGGGTCCTACACCTGGGCCAAGACAACCTCCTGTATCAAAACAGGTTGGGGAAAGTTTGAGAGCTGCCCTGAGAAGAACTCCTTGTGGGTGTTGTGTGATGAGACACACCCCAAGAGCCAGCTTCAGTGTGTACTTGAGCCCAGAACTCCCCCAAGTGCTGGGCTGCACTCCCAGAGTGTGAGCAGCAGATCAAGGGAGGGGATTCTCCCCCTCTGCTGTGCTCTGGGGACCTCCCCTGCAGTCCTGTGTCCAGCTCTGGGGCAACAACACAAGAGGGACGTGGAGCTGTTGGAGTGAGTTCAGAGGAGGCCACAGAGATGCTGTGAGGGCTGGAGCAGCTCTGCTCTGGAGACAGGCTGAGAGAGCTGGGCTGGTTCAGCCTGGGGAAGAGAAGGTTCCTTGAGACCTCATTGCACTATTGAACACTTAAAGAGTGCTTATAAGAAAGCTGGAGACAGAATTTTTAGTAGGGCCTGTAGCAATTAGGCAAGGGGAACTGGTTCTAAACTAGCAGAGGGGAGATTCAGACCAGGTAGAAAGAAGAAATTGTTTACACTGAGGGTGGTGAAACATTGGCACAGGTTGCCCAGAGAAGTGGTATTGGCCCTGCACCTGGAAAAGTCAAGGCTGGGTTGGATGGGGCTCGAGTCACCTGGTCTGGTTGAAGGTGCTCCTGCCCATGGCTAGCAGGTTGGATGAGATGCCCTTCAAAGGCCTCCTTCCAACCAAAAATATTCTGTGATTCTAATAAGCTACAAATACATTTCCAGTGTAATTCTCAAATATTCTAATGTGCACGGGTAAATAAGCTATTTTGTAACAAAATTTTACATACTCAATCTGGAAACATGTACATTTGCTAGGGTATATCAAAAATACAACATTCAGGAGTTTCAATACATGCCTAATAAGATAGCTTTTCTTCCCTCCTAACAAGTTTTCAGATCAAATACACCAAGACCTAAAGGACGATTGCAGAGTTTTGTTTAGCTGTCATGTGGTAAATGTTATCTGTTAGCTTTCTATGTTAGTCTCTCCAAAGCTTAGTGCTAGCGTGGACAAGCACACACATCTATGGGTGCAGTGAAAATTGTACAGTGCAATCTGCTATTCAAAAAATTGTCTTCTAAAAGTGGATTTTGAGAGTTAGCTCAATGTTAGTTCGATGCTTGGGCATCGAAACTGCACTTAAACCGAAGTCCTGAACTATAATCCTAAACACTCCAAGACCTGCCTAGGGACACCAGAATTCAGTAATGGCCTCAGAGTGTGGGAGATGCTGGCACCAATGGAAGCCTTTTTCCTCAGACATTTTAATTTCTTAAAAACCACTTGCTTAAATAACTTTTTTTTTCAGCTGGTTCCTGGTTTTTACTTTATACCAGAGTATAAAGGTGTTTTTTTTTAATACCATAGCATTTTTTGCTTTATACCATGTAAAGTTATTCATAAATACCAAACTCAGTACTGGCCCTAATTCCTGACTATCTGTGACAGATACAGTCCGTGGTTTAGCGTGAGGTGTCCCTGTCCACGGCAGGGAGGTTAGACTACATGATCTTAGGTCCTTTCCAACCCTAACTAATAATAATTCTATGATTCTAAGGCCTCTGCTAAAAAAATAACCTTACTGACAGCAACTCACCAGCATCAAAGCATCCAGGATCTACTTTCAGTCACATTTTCTGAATGCTGAAGTATCCATTTTAAAAACAGATTTAAGATAAACAAATTTCTGGGGAAAATCATCTTACAGCATAAAAACAAGAGTTTATAATAAGAAGTCTTCTAATAATTTAAATTTTTCAGATGGTCTATGCCTGCCAGAACAGCACATCTGCACCTGATAACAGGCAGCACTGTGGGGATACTCAGTAAAATGGTAAGCTGTTTTATTGTCTGAATAGTAAGAGATGCTCTTATTGTTGCTCTTCCATATAGTAGCACGCATTAATCTGTAAATAAATAATATTTTTACACTACCTGGCTTCTCTGTATAAAACCTATAGTTATTACTGACTAAAATACATAATAGCAAAATACTTCTCTTGGTTGACTATAAAGTGTTTGTATTTCCATTAATTTGTACTTCCATTTCTGTTTTTAAATGCCTATGAAACTTTATGTGAAGTTAAAAGTATGACTTCGTTATTTGTTATCTATACGTAAATTATTGGCAACAGAATAACTTGTGGCAAAAAACCTGGAAAAGCTTTCAAAGAGTTAAAAATTTAGGACTACATGCAATGCAGACAAATGTTCACGCAGATTTTGTATCAGTACAAGAAGTCGGTGCCAGACAAATAATCCATACTATTGACAATGCAGCTGGCAGCTGGTAGAAGCATGTGCTGCCACCGAGGATGCCATCAGGTGTCCAGGCAAGCTGCAGTTCAGCTGTATGCTCATTTTTGTTTACGACTTTATGCTTCAAAAACCTGCTTTATTTTATACTCAGTTAATGTAGAGTTAAAATTTTTAATTTCTACTATAATGATAGCAAATTACCTTTTCACATTTGAGTTCCATGCCTATAACTTACTTTTCATTTTTTTCTTTAATGTTTTCAGCTTTCTTTAGTGATCTTGAAAAAACAGTGTAATGCTCTATATTTCACACTCACTATATGCAACATGCAGGTAAGTATATCTCATCTTTTAAAGAACTTAGGGTCTCCAGACGAAAAGCAAATAGGAAAGGAAATACCTTCTCAAGCTCTGCAAAGCATCACCAGGAAAAATAAAAAAACTAAAAAATCCCTATGACTCTAGTATGAAATCTGAAAAGAACATTTTATCGAGAAAA
>NW_026641845.1:0-819 GCF_028554395.1 Pezoporus wallicus | reverse complement strand
ACCCTAGCCACAATGGGCACACGGGAGAAAACGCCACTGCCTCAGCACCAGCACGTTCCTAGTTTCCAGGGGACACCTCAAGCTCATCCCACCTGCAGACCTGAGCTACCTCGTGTCCCGCAGCTGGCCCGCACCAGTGGCCCACCCAACCCTGGCACAGAGCTGGGCCCCACCTGCACTCACCTTCCTCCATCTGTACAGCCCTGGTCGCTGTCACTGGCGCACAGCTCCATCGTCACACCTCCCGTTTCCTGTGCAAGCAGGAGAGAGCCAGTTAGGGTCGGCCCCCTGCCCTGGGAGCAGGACGAGACACAACACGCCAAGGACTCCCACAAGCATCCCTGCTGTGTTTCTTTGCCGCCTTTGCCAAACAGCAGAGCTCAGGGCAACAGCCTTGAGTCACCGCAGCAGCCTGAGCGTGGCTCCAGGCAGAGGAGCTGCTCCGCTCCCCTCCCCTCCCCAGGGCCCGGGCTCGGGCAGCTCAGGGCAGCAGCCGGGGATCCCGGGCGGGAGCCGCTGCTCCTCACAGGGCCCTGGTCGCACCCACCCTGTCCTGCTGTTCCACAGCACCGCAGGGGAACAAGGCTGCACCCTGCGCTCTGGCCCAGGAACTAAACACGGGGAAGGCAGATGTGAACACAGACTGTTTATTTGACGTGGGGGACATAAAAAGTGGGAAGGTGAGCGAGGGAAGATTGCACCTTCGCAGCAAAGCGATACTAAAACGGTAGTAAAATCCCAAGATGACAACTGCGGTAGAAGAAGAGAGCAGCGACAAGACAGCAACAACAGCCTAACAAGAAGAGAACAGCAGAACAA
>NW_026641844.1:0-809 GCF_028554395.1 Pezoporus wallicus | reverse complement strand
TCAGACTTTCCTAAATTCCCATCTTGTCTTGGGAACTTAATGGCACAGAATTCTATTTAGGTGTGATCCCTAAGAGCCTGCAGCTTATTGGTTTTTCAGCTGGCTGGACATGTCAAGGAGCTGCAGTTCCTTTGAGGAGCAGGTCTTGGAGGCAGAGGAAAGGTATTAGCAATGTTAAATACACTGATTTTGATGTCAGCTCTTTGGGGATGTTTCAGGAAGGGTAAATTCTAGTTAAAATCATTACAAGAACGTTTAGACTGGATATTAGGAACAATTCCTTCCCCAGAGGGTGGTCAGGCATCCGGTACAGGCTGCCCAGGGCAGTGCTGCAGTCACCGTCCCTGCAAGTGTTCACACAGCCTGTGGATGAGGCCCTCAGTGCCATGGGTTAGTGGTGGCCTTGACAGAGCTGGGGATTGGTTGGACTTAAAGGTGTTTTACAACCTCTTTGATTCTGTGATTCTATGATGCTGCGGGGCCAGCAGGAGCTGGGAGAAGGTGGCTTTCAGGTCAACATCTTGTTCAAGGGCTCCTTTTGCAGAGTTTATGCCTAGGGATGAGTAACTTCTTCCTCAGGCTGGGAGATGCCTGTGTTTGCTCTGGTGGGCTTTCTGGTGCAGGGGCTGTGGTCAGCATCCACATGTTGGATGGAGCCGTGTGTTCACCCTACGCAGCTCTCGTGGTTGACCATCATGGGTCAGGGAAGCGCAGGGCGCATCGCCGTTTGGGAACCAAGAGGAGAGGTTTGTGGGGCAGTAGCAAGGGGTTTTGGCAGTGGCTCTGACAGCAGCATCCCAGCTGCCACC
>NW_026641843.1:0-8167 GCF_028554395.1 Pezoporus wallicus | reverse complement strand
GAGCCTGTCAATCACGCGTAGTCCCCGCCCCTCTTCCTCTCTGTTTTATCACCGTCCCTTCCGGCGGCTATTGGCTGAGCACCCGTCAATCACTCGTAGCCCCGCCTCTCTCCCGATATGATTTGTCACTGCCCCTCCCGCGGCCGCCATTAGCTGGAACTCCCGTCAATCACTCGTAGCCTCGCCCGCCTCCCGCTACGTTTTGCCACTGCCCTCCCACAGCTGCCATTGGCTGGAGCTGGTGCAGTGCAGTGTTTACCCCCGCCTAGAACTTAGCGGTCTCTTTTTGCCAAGGACTTACCCCGCATTGGCTGCCAGCCCGGAGTCACCGGGAGCCCCAGCCTTGGACACCTGACCCAAGCTAGCCAAAGAGGTCCCAGCCGCCCCCAGGATGTAACTGGGAGTTAGCTGGAAGGGCTGGAGACTGCGGGGTTGCCAGGTGTGGGTCTAGAGGCTTGTCAGGGCACTCTTAGCCCCGCCTAGCCCTTGTTTCCTTTATCATTGTTGTCGTTGGTGGTGGCAGTGGTGATCTGTGTTGTACCTTGGTTACTGGGCTGTTCTTGTCTCGGCCCGTGGGAGTTGCATTCTTTTCGATTCTCCTCTCCGTCCCTCCGTGAGTGAAGGGGGGCGGGGAAGAAGGGGGGGAGTGAGTGAGCGAGTTACCTGACTGGGTTTAAACCACGACACCTCCCACGGCCGCCATTGGCTGGAGGTCCGTCAGTCACTCTTAGACTCGCCTAGCTTCCGGTCTATTTTCCCACCGCCCCTCCACAGCGGTCATTGGCTAGAGCGCCCGTCAGTCGCTCTTAGTCCCGCATCTACCGAACACTGGCCACGTGATCGCAGCACCGATCGTTTCCCGGCGCCGTTCCTCTGCTTCCCCACGCGCAGTGCCGCGGTTTGCACACACGGTAGCACCGGAACGCGGCCCCCAGCCGCTTTCCCCCCATCACCGCTCACTTCGGTGCTCAATTTTCGACAGGGAAGGGGAGAAGCGGGCGATGCCCGGGGCCATAGCGCGGCCCCCTCCTCCTGTCAGTACCGGGGAATGCCGCTGGGATCAGCACCGGGAGCCGCTGCCTCAGGTGCTGCTGCAGCTCCTGGACCTCACTGGCACTGTGGGGCGGCTGCTGCTGGGCTGTACCCCGGGGTGCTACCGGCCATCACCCACTGAGAGATTTCCTGCGTCTCCATGATGGATCCAGGATGATGGCAATGATGACAGGAATGCTGGAGGCTCACTGCTGAGCACCACACACCTTGGGGCTGCCCAATTCACATCTGTCTAGGCCACTTTAGCACTTTTAAGCCAAATTTAGCACAGTTTAGCCCAACGCAGCCCAGTCCAGTACACTTCAGCCCACTTTACCCCTTCCCAGCCCAAGGTAGCACACTTTAGTCCAGCCCAGTTTAGCCCACTCCAGCTTATCCCAGCCCAGTTTAACCCAGTTCAGCCCAGTTTACAAACCAGCCCGCTCCAGCTCAGCCCCGACAAGTTGAGCCCCGTTAGGCCCAGTTTAGCACAATTCAGCACGGTTTAGCTCAGCCCAGCCCAGCTAAGACCTGATCAGCAACTTCAAGCCCAGTTTAGCCCACTTCAGACCAGCTCAGCAAAATTTACTCCAATTCAGCCCAGTCCAGCCCCATTTAGACAAGCTCAGATCTGTCCAACCCAGTGAGGCCCACTTCAACCACTCCAGCCCAGTTTAGCCCAGGTTGGCCCACTTCAGGAGAGTTTAGACCACTTTGGCCCACTCCAGCCCAGTTCAGCACAGTTTAGCCTTGTCCAGCCCAGTTTAGCCCAGTAGAGCCCAGCCCAGCCTCATTTACCCCAGTAAAGCCTATTTTGGCCCAAGTCAGACCAGTCCAGCCTACTTTAGCTCAGTCCAGTGCAATTAAGCCCAGCCAAGAACAGTTTACCCCAGTCCAGCGCATTTTAGACCACTTCAGACTTCTCCAGACCAGTTTAGCCCAGTACAGCCCAACTAAGCCCAGCCAAGAACATTTGAACCCAGGTTAGCCCACTCCAGCCCAGCCCAGCTCACTTTAGCACAGATTAGCCCAGCTCATCCCAGTCCAGCCCAGCTCTGTCCAGCCCCGTTTAGCCCACTTAAGAACAGTCCATTTAGCCCAGTCCAGACAGGTTTAGCCTAGTTCAGCTCATTTTAGACTTGTCCAGCCAGGCTCAGACAGGTCCAGCCCAGTTCAGACCAATGGAGCCAAGGCCAGCACAGTTTAGCCTAGCCCAGCCCAGTTTAGTCCAGTCCAGCCCAGTTTAATCCAGTACAGCTCAGTTTAGCCCAGTGGAGCCCAGCCCAGTTTACCTTAGCCCAGCCCACTTTAGCCCAGTGCATACCAGCCCAGCCCACTTTATCTCACTTCAGACACTTCACCCCACTTCAGCCCAGCCCACTTTAGCCCTGGCCAGCCCATTCCAGCTCACCCCAGCCCATTTAGCCCACTTTAGCCCTGTGCAGCCAGCTTTAGCACAGTCCATTCCAGTTTAGCCCAGCCCAGCCCACTCCAGCCCAGTTCAGCACAGTTTAGCCTTGTCCAGCCCAGTTTAGCCCAGTAGAGCCCAGCCCAGCCTCATTTACCCCAGTAAAGCCTACTTTGGCCCAAGTCAGACCAGTCCAGCCCACTTCAGCTCAGTCCAGTGCAATTAAGCCCAGCCAAGAACAGTTTAGCCCAGTCTAGTGTGTTTTAGACCACTTCAGACTTCTCCAGACCAGTTTAGACTGTTCTGGCCACACTCCCCAAGCGGGGAAAGCAGAGGCACGTTCATGTACACGATGCTGCTCAGTGGACGACCACAGAGCGCTGGGGCTTCCGGCTGTGATCTGAGCGGCATAGGAGCTCTGCATCCCCCGCCTTTCCTGCCAGAGAGCTCAGCGACTGCACTTCGCTGCCGGCATCATGCAGTACGTGGCAGGTGGGATGCGCTCTTCTGCCAGCATAGGGCGTATGCAACTCAGTTCCTCTGGCTTCCCGAGGCGCTTCCTGGAAACAACTACTCCAGTATTTCAGAACCCTCTACATACCTTCTAGCCTCCAAGCCAGTTTCAGCAAGCAACACAGCTGAAATACAGTGCTAGTAAAAAGCCAGCTGTCGATTTGATATCAAAAACTGTAAGTTGAACCCCTGACTGCTTTGGCATTAAGACTGCAAGGCAAGAAATACGCCAGTGCTTGAACAAGCAAGACCCCTGCCGAGTAGCTGTGCACAGGGATACGTGGCTGCCTGCCACTGATGCCTTTTTCTGCTAAACCCAGAGCCTTTTAAAGAGCCACTGGCAGTGCAGAATGTACCGCAACTTTACCTGCAGCGGTTCCCCAAAGAGCAGCATCTTAGTCCAACTGGAGCATGAGCTCCTTGCCCTTGACAAAGTGGCTGCCTCTAGAGGTAGCAGAACTACTGCTGCTCAAAGAGGAAAGGAATGACTCCATGTAAAAGCTCTACAGGGTGCCCGTGTTCCATGTAGTCAATGACCTCAGCAGCCTATACACGGGTCAAAGCTTTTCTGGAACTTTTTGTTCACATTTTGGCTATAACTATGCATTAACTGAACAGGCAGAGCACAAGTGAGATGATCCACTTTAACACCTGTACAGTAATCCCTACATGTTAATATTAGCACTCACTGTGCTACACAGGTGGATGTTACTTTGCTGCCTACTCATTTCCCTGAAATTGGGTACTTCAGGAAGATCTAAGCAGGCTGAATTGCAAGCAGGCTATTGAGGGCAAAAGGTTTGCTCCAACACCAAAGTAATGCAATTCCAATTTTATTGGTACTCGCTTTCATGCATTTCTGCTCTGTAACAGTGCCACTTCCTTAGTATCAGTGAATAATAAATACTTACAGTAAAAGGCTTTCCTTGTCTCAGGAACTTTAAGGCAGGAGTTTTTACAGCTGCTTATTTAAATTATGGGAAAGCAGCAACAGCATATTCCTTGTTCCAGCTCCCTTCTAATCCTTTCCAGTAATTTTCATTGTGGTCTGCTGATACCTGCAAAATTACACCTTGCACTGCTGTGAAAAAATAAATTCTCCTAGAGATGCTTTGAATCGGAGTCAAGAAGAAGCAGTGTTTATTCCACATAAAGCTTTAATCTTTCTTCTATCTCTATGTCTTACCATTTACCCTATTACAATTCCTGGGGTAACACTAATTGAGCCTTACTTTAATTGATCTATCAACTTTATAACTTAGATAGTTCTCCCACTTCCTCTTCTGTAGCCTCGGTCACTTGACAACCATCTACTTAAGATAACAACTTGGTGTCTTGCAGCTCTTAAAAGATAATGCTTCATCACTCACAAATACATGTGTATGTATCATACTTCATGTTACATATACACACTTTGACATGCTGATAAGCTGTTCTAATCACCAGGAGAAACTTGGTTACTTGTTTGGAGATGGAGGGAGCTTCCAATTGGATCTCTTTGATTTTATTACTTTAGCTTTGGTTTTTTCAAATTCAGCCATGACATTCTAAAAACTAAGCATGGTACCTTTCTGTTTTGACATATGTATGTAAGATTACTAACAGAACCATCCAAAGCAAAGATAAACAAGATATAATTAGCAATAGCAACAGGGTGCAAGTGGGAGACAGAACAAACAGCTGTTATCAGTAGTTATCTTAGTTAACCAAGCTGGAATGCTTCTGTAGCAGCTTTTGGTGATATCAGGGGTCTGCTAAACCCATTCACAGATCTGCTGTTACCTTTTAACATTTGCTGTCACTGGCTCTATCACTATAACAAACAAACTTTACATTTCATTTTAACTGAGATGCTGTTAAATTTACGCATGTTCTTTTTTCTTTTTTTTTTCCCAGCGATGTGATGGGGTTTTTTTTCTGTTTTGTTTTGTTTCCCACAAAGGAAAGGTCCTAATAGGTCAAGCACCATAACGCACTACAGGGTTAAAATTTTGGAAACACTAAATACAGCAGTTAAACCTTTGGTTATCAGACAGGTAGGAACATCATCTTATACTCACCTGCAACATCTTCCATAAAACACTGCTTTTTATTCTGGTTCAGTATTATTCTACCGTTTGGTATTTGTTCTCAAACCCTCATATAAACATGCTTAATCCCTAGTTCTCTCAGCCTTTAATTATCTACAAAATGTATGACATTTAATGACCTTCCAGGAACCCTTCAGGCCATTATTCAACCAAAACCAGATCCATATGTGAAAGACCAGTGCTGACCGTCTCAAACAAAGCTATCAGTACCCAAATTCAGGAACTCCTCTTACAAAGCCTCTATAGTACTGTTATTATTGGGTAACACTCAATAGCACAATATATGAAAGACCACTGATAGGTTTACAGTCATTTCAGAGGGTTCGTCTCACCATTCTCCTTCCAAAAGTGTTCATAGCATTGAGTTTGGTGACTAAAATATCATGTACCTTTCATGCCGTAACGAGTGAGTGAGCTGGTTTACACTGATGGACTTTCATTGATAATGAATGCTATTCTGTCAGAATGACCAGCACAGAAGTGCCTCCAAATGTAATCTCAGTGTGACAGGTACAGTACTTAACCTGGAATCCTCTTTATAGCTTCTCACATGTTTGAGACTCTGTACTTCCCTTGATAGCTCATTTGTGTGATCTAATGTAATTCCGTAATGCAAAGATTTGTAATAGGAATATTAAGGTTGAAATGAACAAATTACAGACAGAAATATATGTATGATAGTACCAGAAGAAATTACAAAAGAATGGCATGACTTGACTTCACCAGCAGATCGCTGAGCTCATGGTCAGAGTCTTGAAACACATAGACTGGGAAAACAAAGGACAATCTAAAACTAAAGATAGACTACTCACAGAACAGGAGACAAGTCAATCAACAACATTGCTTAATGACTGACAGATCTGGGTCCCTGAAGGGTATAAAAGGCACTTTTAAAATGAGCACATGGTCACCCAGTAAAAAGAACCCAGGAAACATGACGATAACTCCAAATCTAGCATCTTTTGTCCTCTCTTTCACTACAAATAATCCTGATTGGATTAGACAGACATACGTGTCTTGGTCCTTGTGGGTATGGAAAACAAATAGGATAGACTGAATGAAATCTTCAGGAGAATGACTGTGAGCACCTGAAATCAGTTTTGTTTAAAATAAAATTACCTTCTCCTTCTGTACACATTTAGCTTTGATGTATTAATTTTACATTAGTGGCCACTCCCAGTTGATTATTTAAAAATTTCAATAAAACTTAACAGTGTGTGCTTACAGGAGAACATCAAAGAAGAGCAAGCTATTAAGGGAAGTGAGGACACAGCAAGCATGAAACAGCTTGCCTTTTTGAAGCAATACCTTTTCCCCCCTTTTGCCCAAAGGAAGAGACTTGACACACAATTTCTGCTGTTACATCAACAGCTTCTTATTTCACAGCTCACATAGAAGGAATAACTGTTAAAACAAGCTGATTTCTCAAAACTAGCCCAAGGATGAAATAACAGGAAATGTTCTAAACATTTTTGTGGTGTGACACATGCACAAGTGTGCTAATATGAGCAACCTGAACAGACAGAGGGCTAAGAAAATGAATGTTTCTGTTTACTTGAATATGTGAGGCTTAGAAAACAGATTTCAGATGCAAACCATAAATTGCAGGTTAAAAAGCCCTGCAGATTTCATGGTTCCTCAGAGTGTTACTAAGTATTTTACATTGAATGCAAAGAAAAAAGCCAGAATCATTTGGAATAATCAGTGTTGTTACTGTTAATACCAACAACAGTAGTTTAAAAATTGGGGGATACTTGGTACCAGTGTTCATTTCATTTCCTGTGTAGCCACCGAGTGTGCAAATGATTATTCTTCTAAAAACAAAGGATAAATTACTGCAGTGCAATTTATTATGAGGTTATTTGCTCAAAAATAAAATCCAAATGGAAACATTATTCCAGTATTTTTATCATTAAAAATGTGAGTTAATAGGTCAAAAGGGCTGACAGTAATGTACTGGGATGAGACTTAGGATATCAGATCACTTACAGTGTCAAGTCATGGCACCTATCTTACCAGTTTCCTCAGCTATAGAATAGGGATACTACTCACTTCAGATGCTAGCATTAAAAAATAAAATTAATAAATAAATGTTAAACGAACAAACAAAAAGTTCAAGGTAAGCTGATAGTGTTATGGATGTTCTTGCTATGAAATTTTTATGCTTCCAGGGACATAAAATAGGTAGTATCAAAGTCATATCTCCAAATAAGAACATCTTACTTACCCATGTCCTTTCCCCATTTTTGCAGTTAAAAGTGACTGAATTCTTTAAAAAGTAAGTCCTATCCAAAACAGTAAGTTTCTGCTGTTGAACCTGTATCACAGTTACAAATGACAGCAGACAGCAGTGTTATTCTTTTCTAATGTAAAGCCCTTGCCTTTTTGTACAGCTAGAGAAGTTTAGTCTCATTCATAAAAAGAAGCAAACAAGGCAGCTTCTTTAACGTTTTAATGCTTCTTTAGATCTGCAGTGAGACTCAGGTAACTAAAATACAAACATAGGCTGATCTGTTGCCTTGGAAATAATCCTCAGAAAGTCCCTTTTGATTGCTGTGTTTCTTGCTTGCCAGTCTCTCCCTAAATCTTGTTTGCTCTGTTTACTGCAGTCAGACTCATACATTCAGTCTAGTTTGGGAACTAAATGGTTTATACTGTAGTTTAGTCATAGTCATGCAGTCCAAACTGACCAGATGCTTCCTTGCTGGAGAAACTCAAAACAAGCGCAGGTTGGCCCCAAAGCTAAGTAGATGCCACAGTGGTGGCCAGAAATGTCTACAGTCTGATTTGAAACTAGGAAAAGTTGTGTAGTTGTGAGTGAAGATGAGCTACAGAGACAGCACTTGTATACAGTGCTAGATTCTGCAGAACAGGTTTGGTTAGATTAATGCTATGCTACTGACTGGGGAGAAAACGTTCTCAAAACCCTGACAGTGTTTGTAGCCCTGTGTACTGGGGGCATGACTTGTTCCTTGGCACTCATGGATTCCAAAGAATTCCCATTCAGAGAGAGCGTCAGACACAATTATCCACTATGGAATATACAATGAACTCCGTAATAGGTTCGAGGCCCTGGATCTTGAAGGAGAGGTAGGTGAGAACGTGGTGCAAGGCCAGCCCACAA
>NW_026641842.1:0-8191 GCF_028554395.1 Pezoporus wallicus | reverse complement strand
CCCTGAGCCCCAACACCCTGAGCCCCAACACCCTGAGCCCCAACACCCTGAGCCCCAACACCCTGAGCCCCAACACCCTGAGCCCCAACACCCTGAGCCCCAACAACCCTGAGCCCCAACACCCTGAGCCCCAACACCCTGAGCCCCAACACCCTGAGCCCCACCCTGAGCCCCAACACCCTGAGTGCCGTCAAGCTGTGCGCCCTCACCCTGTGCCCCAACACCCTGAGCCCCAACACCCTGAGCCCCAACACCCTGAGCCCCGGCACCCTGAGCCCCAACACCCTGATCCCCAACACCCTGAGCCCCGGCACCCTGTGCCCCATCACCCTGAGCCACATAACTCTGAGCCCCGGCACCCTGAGCCCCAACACCCTGAGCCTCCACCCTGAGCCCCGGCACCCTGAGCCCCAAGCACCCTGAGCCCCAACACCCTGAGCCCCAACACCCTGAGCCCCAACCCTGACCCTGAGCCCCAACACCCTGAGCCCCAACACCCTGAGCCCCAACACCCTGAGCCCTGAGCCCGGCACCCTGAGCCCCAACACCCTGAGCCCCACCCTGAGCACCCTGAGCTGAGCCCCAACACCCTGAGCCCCAACACCCTGAGCCCCAACACCCCTGAGCCCCAACACCCTGAGCCCCAACACCCTGAGCCCCAACACCCTGAGCCCCAACACCCTGGCACCCTGAGCCCCAACACCCTGAGCCCTGGCAACACCCTGAGCCCCAACACCCTGAGCCCCGGCACCCTGAGCCCCAACACCCTGAGCCCCAACACCCTGAGCCCCAACACCCTGAGCCCCACCCTGAGCCCCAACACCTGAGCCCCAACACCCTGAGCCCCAACACCCTGAACACCCTGAGCCCCACCCTGAGCACCCTGAGCACCCCCAACACCCTGAGCCCCAACACCCTGAGCACCCTGAGCACCCTGAGCCCCAACACCCTGAGCCCCAACACCCCTGAGCCCCACCCTGAGCCCCTGAGCCCCCCCAACACCCTGACCCACCCTGAGCCCCGGCACCCTGAGCCCCAACACCCTGAGCCCCAACACCCTGAGCCCCAGCACCCTGAGCCCAGGCACCCTGAGCCCCAACACCCTGAGCCCCAACACCCTGAGCCCCGGCACCCTGTGCCCCCACAGCCTGTGCCCTGCAAGCTGAGCCCCATCCCCCTGAGCCCCTGCACCCTGAGCCCCAACACCCTGAGCCCAACACCCTGAGCACACCTGAGCCCCAACACCCTGAGCCCCAACCCTGAGCCCCAGCACCCTGAGCCCCACCCCTGAGCCCCAACACCCTGAGCCCCAACACCCTGAGCACCACCCCCCTGAGCCTCAACACCCTGAGCCCCAACACCCTTAGCACCTTTGCACACCCTGAGCCCCAACACCCTGAGCCCCGGCACCCTGAGCCCCAACACCCTGAGCCCCAACACCCTGAGCCCCAGCACCCTGAGCCCTGGCACCCTGAGCCCCAACACCCTGAGCCTCAACACCCTGAGCCCCGGCACCCTGAGCACCAACACCCTGAGCCCTGGCACCCTGAGCCCCAACACCCTGAGCCCCAACACCCTGAGCCCCAACACCCTGAGCCCCGGCACCCTGAGCCCCGGCACCCTGAGCCCCAACACCCTGAGCCCCGGCACCCTGAGCCCCAACACCCTGAGCCCCAACACCCTGAGCCCCAACACCCTGAGCCCCAACACCCTGAGCCCCGGCACCCTGAGCCCCGGCACCCTGAGCCCCAACACCCTGAGCACCGGCACCCTGAGCACCAACACCCTGAGCCCCAACACCCTGAGCACCGGCACCCTGAGCCCCAACACCCTGAGCCCCAACACCCTGAGCCCCGGCACCCTGAGCCCCAACACCCTGAGCCTCAACACCCTGAGCCCCAGCACCCTGAGCCCCAGCACCCTGAGCCCCAACACCCTGAGCCCCAACACCCTGAGCACCAACACCCTGAGCCCCGGCACCCTGAGCCCTGGCACCCTGAGCCCCAACCCCCTGAGCCTCAACACCCTGAGCCCCGGCACCCTGAGCCCCAACACCCTGAGCCCCAACACCCTGAGCCCCAACACCCTGAGCCCCAGCACCCTGAGCCCCAACACCCTGAGCACCGGCACCCTGAGCACCAACACCCTGAGCCCCAACACCCTGAGCACCGGCACCCTGAGCCCCAACACCCTGAGCCCCAACACCCTGAGCCCCGGCACCCTGAGCCCCAACACCCTGAGCCTCAACACCCTGAGCCCCAGCACCCTGAGCCCCGGCACCCTGAGCCCCAACACCCTGAGCCCCAACACCCTGAGCCCCGGCACCCTGAGCCTCAACACCCTGAGCCCCAACACCCTGAGCCCCAACACCCTGAGCCCCAACACCCTGAGCCCCGGCACCCTGAGCCCCAACACCCTGAGCCCCGGCACCCTGAGCCCCAACACCCTGAGCCCCAACACCCTGAGCCCCAACACCCTGAGCCCCAGCACCCTGAGCCCGGCACCCTGGGACCTCCAAGAGCTGGGATCCTCAAGACCTCTGGCACCCCAGACCCCCAGGACCTCTGGGCCCCCTGAGAGCCCCAACCCCTGGGACCCCCATTTACCCCACTCCCGCCATTGCCCCCCGCTTCCCCATTGCCTCCCATTGCCCTTTGTCCTCCAATGCCCCCATCACCCCCATTGCCCCCATTCCCTCATTGCCCCCATCACCCCCATTGTCCTCATTGCCCCCATTCCCTCCAGTCCCTCATTGCCCCCCAGTGCCCCCATTCCCTCCAGTCCCTCATTGCCCCCCATTGCCCCCATTTCCTCATTGCCCCCCATTGTCCTCATTGCCCCCATTCCTTCTGGTCCCTCATTGCCCCCCATTGCCCCCACTCCCTCCTGTCCCTCATTGCCCCCATTGCTCCCCATTGCCCCCATTCCCTCATCACCCCCCATCACCCCATTGCCCCCCATTGCCTCCATTCCCTTCTGTTCCTCATTGCCCTCCATTGCCCTCATTCTCTCTGGTCCCTCATAGCCCCCCTTTGCCCCCCATTGCCCCCATTGCCCCCATTCCCCCATTGCCCCCCATTGCTCCCCATTGCCCCCATTCCCTCATTGCCCCCCATTGCTCCCCATCGCTCCCCATTGCCCCCATTCCCTCATTGCCCCCCATCGCCCCCATTCCCTCATTGCCCCCCATTGCTCCCCATTGACCCCCATTACCACATTGCCCCATTGCTCCCCATTGCCCCCATTCCCCATTGACTCCCCATTGCCCCCCATTGCTCCCCATTGACCCCCATTCCCCCCATTCCCCATTGACCCCCATCGCCCCCATTCCCTCATTGCCCCCCATTGCTCCCCATTGCTCACCATTGCCCCCATTCCCTCATTGCCCCCCATCGCCCCCCATTGCTCCCCATTGCCCCCATTCCCCCATCGCCCCCCATCACTCCCCATTGCCCCCATTCCCTCATTGCCCCCCATTGCTCCCCATTGCCCCCATTCCCCCATTGCCCCCCATCACTCCCCATTGCCCCCATTCCGTCATTGCCCCCCATCGCTCCCATTGCTCCCCATTGCCCCCATTCCCCCATCTCCCCCCATCACTCCCCATTGCCCCCATTCCCTCATCGCCCCCCATCGCTCCCATTGCCCCCCGGCCCCCAGCCCGTACCTGGGAGGCTGCGCACACGCCGAAGGCCTTGAAGATGACGTCCACGACGCGCTGGGAGGTGAGGACGTTGCCCCCCACCACGGCGGCCTCGGGCGAGGGGTCCAGGATGGAGCCCTTGGGGATGAGCACGCGCACGGGGGCCAGGCACCCCTGGGGGGGGCGCAGTCAGCACCCACCGCCACCCCCTCCGGGAGACCCGCACCCATGGGTCCCAGGGCACCCCCACAGGGGAACAGGGGCAGGACCCCCAGCTCCAAGCCCCTCGTGCCCTGGGGGGGGGCAGCACCCACAGCTCCTGCCTGGGCTCCTGGAGGGTGCATGGGGGTCCCGCGCACCTGGTTGAGGGGCAGCTCCTGCCCCACCATGCAGCGCAGGCAGTAGATGATGGCGGCCAGGGTGACGGCGCGCGGCGCGTTCCAGTTCCCCAGCACCTCGGGGCCCGTGCCCGAGAAGTCAAACACGGCGCTGCCCTGCGGCACAGAGCACACTAAGGTGCACCCAAAGCACCCCAAAACGCACCCAGGTACACCCAAAACACCCCAAAATACACCCAGGTACACCCAAAACACCCCAAAACACACACAGGTACACCCAAAACACCCCAAAATACACCCAGGTACACCCAAAACACCCCAAAACACACACAGGTACACCCAAAACACCCCAAAATACACCCAGGTACACCCAAAACACCCCGAAACACACCCAGGTACACCCAAAACACCCCAAAATACACCCAGGTACACCCAAAACACCCCAAAATACACCCAGGTACACCCAAAACACCCCGAAACACACACAGGTACACCCAAAACACCCCAAAATACACCCAGGTACACCCAAAACACCCCGAAACACACCCAGGTACACACAAAACACCCCAAAATACACCCAGGTACACCCAAAACACCCCGAAACACACACAGGTACACCCAAAACACCCCAAAATACACCCAGGTACACCCAAAACACCCCGAAACACACACAGGTACACCCAAAACACCCCAAAATACACCCAGGTACACCCAAAACACCCCGAAACACACACAGGTACACCCAAAGCACCCCAAAACACACACAGGTACACCCAAAACACCCCAAAACACACACAGGTACACCCAAAGCACCCCAAAACACACACAGGTACACCCAAAACACCCCAAAATACACCCAGGTACACCCAAAACACCGCGAAACACACACAGGTACACCCAAAACACCCCAAAACACACACAGATGCACCCAAAGCACCCCAAAAGGCACCCAGGTACACCCAAAACACCCCAAAACACACACAGGTACACTCAAAACACCCCAAAATACACCCAGGTACACCCAAAACACCCCGAAACACACACAGGTACACCCAAAACACCCCGAAACACACCCAGGTACACCCAAAACACCCCGAAACACACACAGGTACATCCAAAACACCCCAAAACACACACAGGTACACCCAAAACACCACAAAATACACCCAGGTACACCCAAAACACCCCAAAACACACCCAGGTACACCCAAAGCACCCCAAAACACACCCAGGTACACCCAAAACACCCCGAAACACACCCAGGTACACCCAAAACACCCCGAAACACACACAGGTACACCCAAAACACCCCAAAATACACCCAGGTACACCCAAAACACCCCAAAACACACACAGGTACACCCAAAACACCCCAAAACACACACAGGTACAACCAAAACACCCCAAAATACACCCAGGTACACCCAAAACACCCCAAAACACACACAGGTACACCCAAAGCACCCCAAAACACACCCAGGTACACCCAAAGCACCCCAAAAGACACACAGGTACACCCAAAACACCCCAAAATACACCCAGGTACACCCAAAACACCCCAAAACACACACAGGTACACCCAAAACACCCCAAAATACACCCAGGTACACCCAAAACACCCCAAAACACACACAGGTACACCCAAAACACCCCAAAATACTCCCAGGTACACCCAAAACACCCCGAAACACACCCAGGTACACCCAAAACACCCCAAAATACACCCAGGTACACCCAAAACACCCCAAAATACACCCAGGTACACCCAAAACACCCCGAAACACACACAGGTACACCCAAAACACCCCAAAATACACCCAGGTACACCCAAAACACCCCGAAACACACCCAGGTACACACAAAACACCCCAAAATACACCCAGGTACACCCAAAACACCCCGAAACACACACAGGTACACCCAAAACACCCCAAAATACACCCAGGTACACCCAAAACACCCCGAAACACACACAGGTACACCCAAAACACCCCAAAATACACCCAGGTACACCCAAAACACCCCGAAACACACACAGGTACACCCAAAGCACCCCAAAACACACACAGGTACACCCAAAACACCCCAAAACACACACAGGTACACCCAAAGCACCCCAAAACACACACAGGTACACCCAAAACACCCCAAAATACACCCAGGTACACCCAAAACACCGCGAAACACACACAGGTACACCCAAAACACCCCAAAATACACCCAGGTACACCCAAAACACCCCAAAACACACACAGGTACACCCAAAACACCCCAAAACACACACAGGTACAACCAAAACACCCCAAAATACACCCAGGTACACCCAAAACACCCCAAAACACACACAGGTACACCCAAAGCACCCCAAAACACACCCAGGTACACCCAAAGCACCCCAAAAGACACACAGGTACACCCAAAACACCCCAAAATACACCCAGGTACACCCAAAACACCCCAAAACACACACAGGTACACCCAAAACACCCCAAAATACACCCAGGTACACCCAAAACACCCCAAAACACACACAGGTACACCCAAAACACCCCAAAATACACCCAGGTACACCCAAAACACCCCGAAACACACCCAGGTACACCCAAAACACCCCAAAATACACC
Source organism: Pezoporus wallicus (assembly GCF_028554395.1). Lineage (NCBI taxonomy): Eukaryota > Metazoa > Chordata > Aves > Psittaciformes > Psittacidae > Pezoporus > Pezoporus wallicus. The sequence continues at coordinate 1,586 of NW_026641842.1, read as the reverse complement.
CAGGTACACCCAAAACACCCCAAAATACACCCAGGTACACCCAAAACACCCCGAAACACACACAGGTACACCCAAAACACCCCAAAATACACCCAGGTACACCCAAAACACCCCGAAACACACCCAGGTACACACAAAACACCCCAAAATACACCCAGGTACACCCAAAACACCCCGAAACACACACAGGTACACCCAAAACACCCCAAAATACACCCAGGTACACCCAAAACACCCCGAAACACACACAGGTACACCCAAAACACCCCAAAATACACCCAGGTACACCCAAAACACCCCGAAACACACACAGGTACACCCAAAGCACCCCAAAACACACACAGGTACACCCAAAACACCCCAAAACACACACAGGTACACCCAAAGCACCCCAAAACACACACAGGTACACCCAAAACACAACCAGGTACACCCAAAACACCGCGAAACACACACAGGTACACCCAAAACACCCCAAAACACACACAGATGCACCCAAAGCACCCCAAAAGGCACCCAGGTACACCCAAAACACCCCAAAACACACACAGGTACACTCAAAACACCCCAAAATACACCCAGGTACACCCAAAACACCCCGAAACACACACAGGTACACCCAAAACACCCCGAAACACACCCAGGTACACCCAAAACACCCCGAAACACACACAGGTACATCCAAAACACCCCAAAACACACACAGGTACACCCAAAACACCACAAAATACACCCAGGTACACCCAAAACACCCCAAAACACACCCAGGTACACCCAAAGCACCCCAAAACACACCCAGGTACACCCAAAACACCCCGAAACACACCCAGGTACACCCAAAACACCCCGAAACACACACAGGTACACCCAAAACACCCCAAAATACACCCAGGTACACCCAAAACACCCCAAAACACACACAGGTACACCCAAAACACCCCAAAACACACACAGGTACAACCAAAACACCCCAAAATACACCCAGGTACACCCAAAACACCCCAAAACACACACAGGTACACCCAAAGCACCCCAAAACACACCCAGGTACACCCAAAGCACCCCAAAAGACACACAGGTACACCCAAAACACCCCAAAATACACCCAGGTACACCCAAAACACACCGAAACACACACAGGTACACCCAAAACACCCCAAAATGCACCCAGGTACACCCAAAACACCCCGAAACACACACAGATGCACCCAAAGCACCCCCAAATGCACACAGGTACACCCAGAGCACCCCAAAACACACACAGGTACACCAAAAACACACAAGGATGCACCCAAAGCACCCCAAAACGCACCCAGGTACATCCAAAGCACCCCCAAATGCACACAGGTACATCCAAAACACCCCAAAATACACCCAGGTACACCCAAAACACCCCGAAACACACACAGGTACACCCAAAACACCCCCAAATGCACCCAGGTACACCCAAAACACCCCGAAACACACACAGGTACATCCAAAACACCCCCAAATGCACCCAGGTACACCCAAAACACCCCGAAACACACACAGGTACATCCAAAACACCCCCAAATGCACCCAGGTACACACAAAACACCCCGAAA
>NW_026641841.1:0-8074 GCF_028554395.1 Pezoporus wallicus | reverse complement strand
GGTCGGCAGCGTGGCGCTGGTGGAGATGCTGAACCGCTCGAACCTGGTGGCCCTGGTGGGGGGGGGCAGCACCCCCAAGTACCCCGAGGCGTCCGGTGAGGGGGGACCCCAAGAAAGGGGGGGCATAAAATAAACGGGGGGACCCCAGGAAAGGGGGGACATAAAATAAACGGGGGGGACCCCAAGAAAGGGGGGGCATAAAATAAACGGGGGGATCCCAGGAAAGGGGGGGCATAAAATAAATGGGGGGATCCCAAGGAAGGGGGGGCATAAAATAAACGGGGGGATCCCAGGAAAGGGGGGGCATAAAATAAATGGGGGGACCCCAAGAAAGGGGGGGCATAAAATAAACGGGGGGATCCCAGGAAAGGGGGGGCATAAAATAAATGGGGGGACCCCAGGAAAGGGGGGGCATAAAATAAATGGGGGGACCCCAAGAAAGGGGGGGCATAAAATAAACGGGGGGACCCCAAGAAAGGGGGGGCATAAAATAAACGGGGGGACCCCAGGAAAGGGGGGGCATAAAATAAACGGGGGGACCCCAAGGAAGGGGGGGCATAAAATAAACGGGGGGACCCCAAGGAAGGGGGGGCATAAAATAAACGGGGGGACCCCAAGAAGGGGGGGGGCATAAAAGGGGGGGCACAAAGGGGGGTGTAAAATAAAAGGGGGGTCAATAACGGGGACCCCCCCCAGTGCTGATCTGGGACGACGCCAGGGAGGGCAAGGACAAACTGGTGCTGGAGTTCTCCTTCCCCAGGCCCGTGCTGGGCGTCCGCATGCGGCCGGATAAGTGAGAGCTGCCCCATAGCCCCCCACTGCACCCCATTGTACCCCACTGCACCCCATAACCACCTCGTAACATCCCATTGCACCCCAGAACCACCCCATTGTACCCCATTGCACCCCATAACTGCCCCACTGCACCCCAGAACCACCCCATTGCACCCCAGAACCACCCCATTGCACCCCATAAACACCCCATTGCACCCCCATTGCACCCCATAACCACGCCATTGCACAGCCATAACCCACCCTATTGAACCCCCATTGCAGCCCCATAAGCCCCCCACTGCCCCCCATTGCATCCCCATAAACCCCCCCATTGCCCCCCATGAATCCCCCATTTCCCCCTATTGCCCCCCATAGTCCCCCCATTGCTCCCCCATAAACCCCCCATTGCCCCTCATAACCCCCAATTGCCCCCATAATCCCCCCATTGCTCCCCCATAACCCCCAATTGCCCCCCATAACCCCCAATTGCCCCCATAATCCCCCCATTGCTCCCCCATAACCCCCAATTGCCCCCCATAATCCCCCCCTTGCCCCCCAGGTTGGTCGTGGTGCTCCAGACCCGCATCTACGTCTTCTCCTTCCCCCACAACCCCACCAAGCTCTTTGAGTTCGAGACCCGTGACAACCCCAAAGGTGGGGGGGTTATGGGGGGCAATGGGGGGGTAATGGGGGGCAGTGGTGGGGGTTATGGGGGCAATGGGGGGCTTTGGGGCTGAAATGGGGGTGTAATGGGGATGCAATGGGGGTGTTTGGGGTGCAATGGGGGTTATGGGGATGCAATGGGGGGTTATGGGGGTTATGGGGATGCAATGGGGATGCAGTGGGGGTTATGGGGATGCAATGGGGATGCAATGGGGGGTTATGGGGATGCAATGGGGATGCAATGGGGGTTATGGGGATGCAATGGGGGGTTATGGGGGTGCAATGGGGGGTTATGGGGATGCAATGGGGGGTTATGGGGGTGCAATGGGGATGCAATGGGGGGTTATGGGGATGCAATGGGGGGTTATGGGGATGCAATGGGGATGCAATGGGGGGTTATGGGGGTGCAATGGGGGGTTATGGGGATGCAATGGGGATGCAATGGGGGGTTATGGGGGTGCAATGGGGATGCAATGGGGGGTTATGGGGATGCAATGGGGGGTTATGGGGGTGCAATTGGGGGTTATGGGGGGGTCCATTTCTAATCCCCCCCCAGGGCTCTGTGAGCTCTGCCCCAGCCCGGACAAGGCGCTCTTGGTGTTCCCGGGGCACAAATGTGGGAGCCTCCAACTGGTGGTGAGCGGGGGGGGGGCAATGGGGGCTCCTCACCCCTGTGACACCCCCCCCCCCGGCAGGGCATGGGGTTGGTACAGCCCAAAGCGCTGGGGGCAATGGGGGGGGCTGGGAGATACCAAAGGCACAATAAAGGGGGGACCCCAAAGTAAAGGGGGGGTTGGGAGGTACCATAGCCCCAGTGGGGGATGCTGGGATGTACCATAGCCCCAACACGGGATGCTGGGATGTACCATAGCCCCAATGGGGAGTGCTGGGATGTACCATAGCCCCAATGGGGGGTGCTGGGATGTACCATAGCCCCAATGGGGAGTGCTGGGATGTACCATAGCCCCAATGGGGGATGCTGGGATGTACCATAGCCCCAATGGGGAGTGCTGGGATGTACCATAGCCCCAATGGGGAGTGCTGGGATGTACCATAGCCCCAATGGGGGGTGCTGGGATGTACCATAGCCCCAATGGGGGGTGCTGGGCTGTACCATAGCCCCAGTGGGGGATGCTGGGATGTACCATAGCCCCAATGGGGGATGCTGGGATGTACCATAGCCCCAATGGGGAGTGCTGGGATGTACCATAGCCCCAGTGGGGGATGCTGGGATGTACCATAGCCCCAATGGGGTGTGCTGGGATGTACCATAGCCCCAATGGGGGGTGCTGGGATGTACTATAGCCCCAACGGGGGATGCTGGGATGTACCAAAGCCCCAATGGGGGGTGCTGGGATGTACCATAGCCCCAGTGGGGGATGCTGGGATGTACCATAGCCCCAATGGGGTGTGCTGGGATGTACCATAGCCCCAATGGGGGGTGCTGGGATGTACCATAGCCCCAATGGGGGGTGCTGGGATGTACCATAGCCCCAATGGGGGATGCTGGGATGTACCATAGCCCCAATGGGGGGTGCTGGGATGTACCATAGCCCCAATGGGGGGTGCTGGGATGTACCATAGCCCCAATGGGGGATGCTGGGATGTACCATAGCCCCAATGGGGGATGCTGGGATGTACCATAGCCCCAATGGAGGATGCTGGGATGTACCATAGCCCCAATGGGGGATGCTGGGATGTACCATAGCCCCAATGGGGGGTGCTGGGATGTACCATAGCCCCAATGGGGGATGCTGGGATGTACCATAGCCCCAATGGGGGATGCTGGGATGTACCATAGCCCCAATGGGGGATGCTGGGATGTACCATAGCCCCAATGGGGGATGCTGGGATGTACCATAGCCCCAATGGGGGATGCTGGGATGTACCATAGCCCCATCGGGGGTCCCTCCGCCCCCCAGGACCTGGCCGTGGCGCGGCCCGGGACGTCGCGGGCGCCGGCTCTGATTGGCGCGCACCAGAGCGAGGTCGCGTGCGTGGCGCTGAGCCCCACGGGGGCGCTCCTGGGCTCGGCCTCGCGGCGCGGGACCCTCATCCGGGTCTTCTGCAGCCAGAGCAGGGCCCGGCTCCTGGAGCTGCGGAGGGGAACGGACCCGGCCACCGTGCACTGGTACCCATGGGGGGCGATGGGGGGCAATGGGGTGATGGAGGCATGGGGGGTAATGGGGCATGGGGGTCAATGGGGAATGGGGGTCAATGGGGGAATGGGGGTCAATGGGGGAATGGGGGTCAATGGGGAATGGGGGTCAATGGGGGAATGGGGGTCAATGGGGAACGGACCCGGCCATCGTGCACTGGTACCAATCAATGGGGCCAATGGGGGCCAGTGGGAGCTCAATGGGGGTCAGTGGGAGCTCAGTGGGGTCAATGGGAGCTCAATGAGGGCAACGGGGCTCAATGGGAGCTTAATGGAGGTCAATGGGGTCTCATCGGGGGTCAATGGGACCTCAATGTGTCCTCAGTGGGGGTCAATGGGACCTCAATGGGGTCTCATTGGGGGTCAATGGGACCTCGATGGGACTTCAATGGGAGCTCAGTGGGGTCTCATTGGGGGTCAATGGAGCTCAATGCGTCCTCAGTGGGGGTCAATGGGGTTCAATGGGTCCTCATTGAGGGTCAATGGGGCTCAATGGGTCCTCAGTGGGGGTCAATGGGGCTCAATGGCCCCCCCACCCCCCCCAGCCTCGCTTTCAGCCCGGACTCCTCCTTCCTGTGCGCGGTCAGCGACAAAGGCACCGGTCACGTGTTCGCGCTGCGGGACACGCGGCTCAACCGGCGCTCGGCGTGAGGGGGACGGAAAGGGGGGGAAGAACCCAAATGGGGGGGGTGAAACCAAAATGGGGGGGGTGAAACCAAAAGGGGGGGGATGAAGCCAAATGGGGGGGGTGAAACCAAAATGGGGGGGGGTGAATCCAAATGGGGGGGGGTGAAACCAAAATGGGGGGGGATGAAACCAAAATGGGGGGGGTGAATCCAAATGGGGGGGGTGAAACCAAAATGGGGGGGGTGAAACCAAAATGGGGGGGGGATGAAGCCAAATGGGGGGGGTGAACCCAAATGGGGGGGGAAGAACCCAAATGGGGGGGGTGAAACCAAAATGGGGGGAGAATGAACCAAAATGGGGGGGGATGAACCCAAATGAGGGGGGTGAAACCAAAATGGGGGGGGGATGAACCCAAATGGGGGGGGATGAACCCAAAATGGGGGGGAATGAACCTAAAAATGGCAAAAATGGGATGGGAATGGGAGAAATGGGGGGAATGAGCCCAAAATGGGGGGGGAGGAAGCCTTAAAGTGTGGGGGGGGGAATGGTAAAAAAGGGGAGAATGAGCCCAAACTGGGGGGGGGGAAACACCCATTAACATGGGGTGGGAATGGTAAAAGGGGGGGGGAAATGACCCCAAATTGAGCTGGAAGCAGGGACTTGGGGGTGATTTTGGGGTCCCCCCCCCAGCCTGGCCCGCGTGGGGAAGGTGGGGCCGGTGCTGGGCCCCTACGTGGAGTCCCAGTGGTCCCTGGCCACGTTCTCGCTGCCGCCCGAGGCCGCCGCCGTCTGCGCCTTCGGCCGGGGGGGGCGGAGCCCCAGCTCCGTGGTGGGTGAGTGACCCAGGCCACGCCCACAGGGTCCGTCCGGCCACGCCCACTGCGCTCCTTGGGACGCCCCTGGTCCGGCCCTAATCCCGCCCACTGCACCCTTAGCAACGCCCCTCTTGGGTCCTAACCCCGCCCACTGAGCCCATCAGGCCACGCCCACTTTGGGTCCTTGCTCTGTCCTTAGACCACGCCCATATCAGGTCCTGAGCCCGCCCACCGCGCCCTCAGGTCACTCCCGCTGTCTGGTCTGGCCCCGCCTACTGCGCTATTAGGCCCCGCCCCACCCTCTGTTGTCCGCGCCCCCATTCTCTGACCACGCCCCGTTTTAAACCATTGGGAGGGGGGGAGGGACCCGAAATGTGGGAGGGGGATGGAAATGGGGGGAGGGGGCGCCCCCGGAAGTGGGGGAGGAGCAAACCAAACCCCCCCTCCCCCCCCGCAGCCGTTTGCGCCGATGGAACCTTCCACAAGCACGTGTTCAGCCCCGACGGGAACTGCAACCGCGAAGCCTTCGACGTCTTCCTAGACATCTGCGACGACGACGACTTCTGAGCGCCCCCAAAACCACCGGAAACAGCCCCAAAACTGCCCCAAAACAGCCCCAAAATCACCTCCAAAACAGCCCCAGAATCACCCCAAAACAGCCCCAGAATCACCTCCAAAACAGCCCCAGAATCACCCCAAAACAGCCCCAAAATCACCCCAAAACAGCCCCAAAATCACCCCAAAACAGCCCCAGAATCACCCCAAAACAGCCCCAAAATCACCCCAAAACAGCCCCAGAATCACCTCCAAAACAGCCCCAAAATCACCTCCAAAACAGCCCCAAAATCACCTCCAAAACAGCCCCAAAATCACCTCCAAAACAGCCCCAGAATCACCCCAAAACAGCCCCAAAATCACCTCCAAAACAGCCCCAAAATCACCTCCAAAACAGCCCCAAAATCACCTCCAAAACAGCCCCAAAATCACCTCCAAAACAGCCCCAAAATCACCTCCAAAACAGCCCCAAAATCACCTCCAAAACAGCCCCAGAATCACCCCAAAACAGCCCCAAAAACACCCCAAAACAGCCCCAAAATCACCACCAAAACAGCCCCAAAATCACCTCCAAAACAGCCCCAAAATCACCTCCAAAACAGCCCCAAAATCACCTCCAAAACAGCCCCAAAATCACCTCCAAAACAGCCCCAAAATCACCTCCAAAACAGCCCCAAAATCACCTCCAAAACAGCCTCCAATCACCCCAAAACCAACCCAGAACAGCCCCAAAATCACCCCCAAAACAATCCCCAATCACCCCAAAACCCACCCAGAACAGCCCCAAAATAACCCCCAAATCATGTCAAAACCCACCCAGAACAGCCCCAAAATCACCCTAAAATCACCCCAAAACCCACCCAGAACAGCCCCAAAATCACCCTAAAATCACCCCAAAACCCACCCAGAACAGCCCCAAAATCACCCTAAAATCACCCCAAAACCCACCCAGAACAGCCCCAAAATCACCCTAAAATCACCCCAAAACCCACCCAGAACAGCCCCAAATCAGCCAAAACACCAAACCCACCAACTCCAAAATCACCCTGAAACCCCCAAACCAGGCCCCAGAGCACCCAAAGCCACAAACCCAGCCAAAACTACCCCAAAATCATCCAAACCAACCCAAAAATCACACAAAATCACCCAACCAGCCCCAAATCCACCCAAAAGTACCCAAAATCACCCCAAACTCCACCAACCCAAGCCCAAAATCACCAAAAATCACCCCAAAACACCCAAGGAAACCCCAAATACCCCCGACCCCTCCCCCACGGACCCCCCTCACTCTCCTGCTCTTTTATTTCGCCGTCGTACAAAGAAGTGAATTAAAAACTCCTTTAAGGGGGGGGCGGGGCCTTAAAAAGTGGGGTCCCCCCCCCCCGGGACCCCCCGTTAAGGCTGGTGGTTGGGGGGATCCCCCCCCCTTTACCCCTTCACCCCCATGGCTTCCGGCCCGGCCCAGCCAATGGCCCGAAGGTGGGGGGAGGGGCGGGGGTGGTGCTGGTGATGGGGGAGGGGGGGTTGGCACGTGTGTAGCCCTTTAAGAGAGTGGGGGAGGGGCAGGGAGCTGGGGGAGGGGTCAGTAGGAGGGGGGGTCAAAGCCGAACTTGAGGCGGTGGAGGAGGGTCTTGGCTGGGATCAGCACCTGGGGGGGGGGGAAAGGGGGGTGAGGGACCCCAAAACACCCCCATTGCCCATTGGTTCACCCCATTGGTTCCCCCCCATCAATTCCCCATTGGTTTCCCCCATTCCCCATTGGTTCACCCCATTGGTTCCCCCTCAATTCCCCATTGGTTCCCCCCCATCAATTCCCCATTGGTTTCCCCCATTCCCCATTGATTCTGCCCCATTCCACCCCTTCTTCCCCAATGGTCCCTGCCATTTCCCCCCCATTCCCCATTGGTTCACCCCCAATTCCCCCTCCTCTTCCCCATTGGTTCCCTCCCGCTATTTCGCCCCCCCCATTCCCCATTGATTTCTCCCCATTGGTTCCCCCCCATCTTCCCCATTGGTTCCCCCCATCCCGCTCCCCGTCCCCATTGGTTCCCTCCCGCTATTTCACCCCCCATTCCCCATTGATTTCTCCCCATTGGTTCCCCCCATTCCCCCTCTTCCCCATTGGTTCCCCCCATCCCGCTCCCCGTCCCCATTGGTTCACCCCCGCTATTTCACCCCCCCATTCCCCATTGATTGCTCCCCATTGGTTCCCCCCCATTCCCCCCCCACTCCCCATTGGTTCCCCCCCATTCCCCCCCCACTCCCCATTGGTGCCCCCCCATTGCCCCCCACTCCCCATTGGTTTCCCCCATTCCCCCTCTTCCCCGTTGGTTCCTCCCATTCATCCCCCCCATTCCCCATTGTTCTCCCCCCCATTCCCCCCCCACTCCCCCTTGGTTCCCCCCCATTGCCCCCCACTCCCCATTGCCCCCCACGGCTCACCGGGTGATGGACGTACCCCCCGCAGGGGTAGCACCAGGCA